>NC_025998.2:103854100-103926600 GCF_000442705.2 Elaeis guineensis
AGAGATTTGATACATGAGTTTTAAGAAGAAAAGAAAAGAAAGGGTTTTCTCATGATCTCTAGCATAAAGATCAACATCCTCCTATT
Source organism: Elaeis guineensis (assembly GCF_000442705.2). NCBI lineage: Eukaryota > Viridiplantae > Streptophyta > Magnoliopsida > Arecales > Arecaceae > Elaeis > Elaeis guineensis. The sequence continues at coordinate 103,854,187 of NC_025998.2, forward strand.
TTCTTCTTCTTCTCTAATAGTGTCTTGAGAGAAAAGAAGATTTTTTAATCATCAAGATGCTCTTACAAGGGAGCTAGTACTCAGTGAGATCAAGAAGCTTCTGATCAGATCGAAGTCCCATGGATGCCCGCAGAGGCCGGCACTTGTTGCGACTTCAAGGGACCTTCAAAAGACATCCATGATCATCAGTTTGCAGTGAAGAAATTGATCCATGCCAAGGTAAGAAGTTTATTTTTTTTTCTATTTGATTTCTGTATCTGAATTCTATCTCACATATATCAATTCTGTTTATGATTTTAAGATTTGATCTTATGCATGCTTAGATTAATTAGATTTAATCTTGAACTGCATATTCATTTTGAAAAATTTTTATATACATGAAACCATGAAACTCCAAAACTGAACCATTATAACCAACCGAGAACAATCAACACCAGTGGCATGCCTACACATCTACAATGGTAGAAGACTTTGGACTTAATATTTGTGGAGGGTTTAGGTTTAAGGTCTCATTTAATCAATCATCATATGACCGATCTAATTGGCATTGGCTAAACCAAAATACCAAGCAACCTTATTCAAGACTCATTCTTTCAAATTGGCTAGGTAAGTGGAGATCGGTAAGGGTCCCCTTGTTGTTTTCTTAAATACCAATAAATTGGCTAGGTAGCTAATAGAATCAATTAAATAATCACCTCTAATTACTTACCTTAGGCACCAATAGGTCAATTGGTCCAAATAGGTTAGCTTAAGTGAATCATGCTCAAGCCATCGAGCCGAATTAGGTCCTTAGGTTAATCAATTCTACATATGGATTCAATCAATTTGATCAACAATAATTGCATGATCATATAACTTAATTAATCTAATCCTAATCAACACTTGACTCGATTTGATTAATTACTTAATCGAATTAAACCCTAATGTTCAAATAAAAAATCCTAGATGCAATCTAATTATATGATCTAATTTTTGATTTTTTATAACCAAAATCTCATATATAAACATAAATTTTAGATTCTAAACTAAATTTCAGATCTAAATTCTTAACATGAAAAATAAGTTTTAAATCATAAAAGTAATTTTCAAATTTAGTATACAACATATATCTCATATATGTATATAAAATTCAGATCTAAGCAAAAATTTAGATCAACACTGATATCATATATCTCATATACAAATTATGAATCATATCAAAATAATTTTTTGACCTAAATATGTAATCATATATCTCATATATGAGTCATGAATTAGGTCAACTAAAATTTTAGATTTATGCATGCATCTACATATCACATAATTATGAACTAGAAACCATTCTAGAACAAAATTCAGATCTATGCATGCTTTCACATATCAACTATATATTTTATAATTAAATTTAAAATAGATTTTAGATTCAAATACTTATCTATATATCTCATGTATCAAAGAAAAATCAGATTTTGAACTCTTTTCAAAACATGTATGTCAATTTCATGCATATGAAATCCGGGCTTTGATACCACTATTGAATTTTTTATATTGGGGCATGCATGTATGTTTCAAAATTTTTTTCTAAACATCACAGTGTAATAAAAATTAAAATACTTTTTAATCTATATCATGCATGCATAAAATATGAATCACTAGGATCTACTTCATATGCTGAAATTGAATATGTGATCGAATCGCATATCTGTTTCATTTTTTTCTTCAAATCTAGATCTGAAAGAGAAGAGGCTCTCTCTTAGTTATGTAAGCATCCAGCCTTCTAAGTGTTTCACCTAGGATTAGCCTGGAATAGTCCTCTTTGAAATTGATTTTCTTCTCTAAAAAAAAATTAGCCTACAAATCTGAACGAAGTCTGGATCACAATCAACTCTTTTATCCTTTCCTTGATCTTCTTCTTCTCTTCTTCTCTTATTTTTTCTTTCCTAGATTATAAAGCAATCAGAAAGTAGAAACTAGCAACAAGAGGAACACCCAAACTCCTTTGGGAATGAAGGATGAAGGACGACCAATATGGTGGATGTTGGAACTCCAAGGGAGAAGAGAGGGAGAGAAAAGGGGGCGTGGGCTCTCCAAGAGGGTGTGTGGGGCTACTAGTTGAAGTGCCTAGAGACTTTAAGAAAGATCTCTTTAAATAGGCATAAGGTTTGAATCCTATTCAAAACCAAACAAACCACTTAATATAAGTCCTACTTGCATTAGGTTTCCTTATTCTTTAGTCATTTGACTCTCTTTAGGAAATCCATTAAGTGCCAACAACTGGAGCCTTTGCACCCACCAAAACACACCCCACTTTGCACCCATAGAATGCCCATAATGGTTTTGCATGCCCTCTAATAGATGGACACACCCAACTTGATCAAATCAAGTGGCGCCCAATGAAAACTATCAAAAAAATTAATTAAGGACTTGAACCCTTAATTCATTTGATCTAAAATCTTAGGCACCAATAATTGGAGCCCAATGAATCTAATTCATTTAGATTATTAATAGATAATTAAATTTGAATTAATCTTATCAATAAAAAATTCAAATGTAAAGAGAAAACTGGGTCCAACTATGTGCTAGCAAGGTTACCCTGAATCCAATAGGATTTTTCTAAATCAATTAAGATTTTATAAGCTCAATTGCTTATTCCAGATCTAATTCTTTTATTGTGTAACCCATAGGTTCAGTTCTATTTATTAGTGAGATATATAATGATCTCTATCATAGTATCATTGAAACTCTTTTCAATGGGTCGAAACAATTTTACTCTAACTTATCAAGGATTGTCGATCCTGGCAACCCTAGTAAGCTCTCACAATCCACCAGTGACACCAAACAGTATATAGTGACAACCCAATAGAACTAAAAAAGAACCTCAAGGTGCAGTTAACGTGTGATTCAGTCCCTCTATCGTGAGTCCCGACTAGATGGCAGGTCATGAATAAATCGTCAAACCTCATAATCATTCATATGATAGATTCGATCAATTCAAATCTAATTGTGATCCTTATGGAAACTTCTTTCATCAATCATATTTCTGTGGCCATAGACTCTCAGACTTAGTCTTTTAAATTTCATAAGACTACTCCTTTCTATCAAGATCAATAGATTCCATCTTGATGTGCACCCTACTCCTACAGTGGACCAACTGTCGCCAACATCCATTACAAAGGCTCATTGAGATCATATTTATATGTCAGTCAAATTTTAGCAGCTTTACTATGAGCAGTGATACCATCACAGGTCAAAGGATCATTCACACAACTAAAGCATCGAGACAATTACTGATGATCGAGTAGAAATCCAAGTGATCTCTCGTATGGTCATGTTCAGTACTAGAAGTTCACTAACAACTACCGCAGTCATCGCTCAGTGTCTCTATATTGTAAACCAGAGATTCATCTACCCTGAAGGAAGTGATCTGTATGTCAGTCTATCCAGATCGATCACCGTCCTCATGATGATACTATGACTGAAAGTATTTAGAAATTAAATATATGTCTCTAATTCTTAACTCTTTGAGAATATGTATCGAAATGTTAATTTCATGGATGATTAAAGGATACATTACACTTGAATAAAAAATAAACTTGCTCTTTTATTAATTAAATAAATATATTAAGTATAAAATTATGTCTTAGCTTTGTTACAATGTGTCAGCCATATTGACTTCTAGGACATACATCTAACACAGACTGCCTTCGTGCATCTTCATATTGAAGAGTCTCTTGGATATTTTGAACTACGTAGTATGACTCTGCTTACCATACAACTCTTGTAGGTGAGTGATCATAGTCCTAGCAATAGGCGTATGCTCATGCTGGCTCTGCAACTCATTTGACATAAAAGCTAGCACATAGCACTTAATCCGACTGTCTTCATCCATCTATTTATCAAATGCTATTTTCTGCTTAGCATTAGGATGGTTTGGTAATACTGGAGGGTTCTAGTCAAGTACATGTCCTGATTTTTAAGAAATCAAGACAATCTTGAGGTTTCTTAGCCAGTCTTTAAAGTTGGTTTTCGGTCAAACGATTAGATTCAAGGATGCGGGCTAGAGGGTTTGAAGATGGCATGGTTTAACTGCGAGAGTAGAAATTCAAGTTAGATTTTTATACTTTAAATTTTATATTTGATCTAGAGACTTTAAGAAGCAAACAAAACTTTCACTATTTTTTTGAATCCCTATACTCTCCGAGTGGAGAAGTAAAAATCTTAAGCGACAATTGGATTTCTAGTGGATGCTGTAGTCCCACCGATGTTGTGCACCTTACCTGACAGATATTGATAACACACACACACCAATGCATGGATAACTTCTTATCCAGATACTTCTTTAAGCATGTTGCAGCGACTTGGTCTCTAAGTCATGTAGTCTCACCTGACAGATATTGATCATACTCCTTAGTTAAGCCCGACCATCATTCATAAACAGATGCAAGGCCATCATTGAATCCCTCACCTGACAGATATTGAGCCCAATCCCATCTTTACTATTATCCTGGAGTAACTCTTTACTAATAGAGTGGTTGCGTATTCCTGATGCAACTAAACCACTGTAACCACCTGCGAACAATCAACACCAATAGCACGCCGTACATCTACAATGATGGAAGACCTTTAGACCTAATATTTATGAAGAGATTTAGATTTAGATCTCATCTAATTAGTCATCATATGACTGGTCTAATTGGCATGGGCTAAATCAAATCTCCAAGAAACCATATTCAAGACTCAATCTTCCAAATTGACTAGATAAGTAGAGATCAGTGGGGATCCCCTGTTGCTTTCTTTAGACACCAATAAATTAGTCAGATAAGTGAATAGAACTAATTAAATAATTATCTTTTAATTACTTATCTTAGATACCAATTAGTCAATTGATCCAAATAGGCTAGCTCAAGTGAATCAGGCTCAAGCCATCGAGCCAAATTAGATCCTTAAGTTAATCGATTCTACATATAAAATTTAATCAATTCGATCAACAATGATTGTATAATCTAAAACTCAATTAATCTAATCCTAATCAATATGTAACTTGATTTGATCAATTGCTAATCGATTTGAATCCATTATGATCAAATCAAAATCTTAGATGTAAACCAATCACATGACCTAATTTGATTTATCCATGACCAATTGCTCATGCACAACCACAAATTTTAAATCTTAAAACTAAATTTTAGTTCTAAATTCTTTGCATGAAAATTAAGTTTTTGACCTCAAAACTAATTTTAGATCTCAGCATCAATCATATATCACATATATGAATCAAAAGTCTGATTTTGGTCTAAATTTCAGATTTTGACATACAATCATATATCTCATACATGAATTAAATTCATATCTAATTAAACTTCAGATCTTGACATGCCATCATATATCTCATACATGAAATAAAATTCAGACCTAATAAATTTTAGATTTATGCATGCTTTCATGTATCTCATACATAAGTTAAAGATCATATGAAAAAACAAATTGCAACCCTAAGCATGCCATCATATATCACATATACTATTTATAAATCAGATCTTAATCAAATTTTAGATCTTAATCAAGCATCTATACATCTCATGTATATATAGAAATCAGATTTTGAAAATTGTTTTCAAAAATTGCATGTTATTTTCATACATATGAATATGTGGCTCTGATACCACTGATGCAATTCGGTATGGTGTTGATATATGCAGATTTTAAAACTCTTTTGAAGTAAGAATATAGTGGCATAATAGATCAAAACTCTTTTTAATCTAAGCATGCATACATGTGATCAAAGCACCTAAAGATCTAGTACATATGCAAAAAATAAATATGCTGATTTTAATATGAAAATAAAATTATGTGATCGGATCACATATCTATTTGCTTTTTCTTTCTTCAATCTTGGATCTAGAAGAAGAATAGGTTCAACTTTAGTCACGCAAATGTCCGACCTCTATAGGTATCCATGCGGGACCAAGATAGATTGATCCTCTTGATTTCTTCACATGTAATTGATCAACTCTTGATCAGCTTTTAGACCTCTAGATCCACTCCTTGATCAGCCTTTTGCCTTTCATGGATCTTCCTTGATGTAGATCAGCCACCAACTAAAGAAAAAGTAAGAGGAGATGCCCAACCTGATTTTGGGCATGGAGAGGTGGATGCCCAACCCTTTGGGTGTTAGAGAAAGAGAGGGAGATGGGGGAGGCATGGAGAGGTGATTGTGGGCTGATTGCTTGGGGCTTGATTGCTCCTAAAGATTAAGGGGTGACCCCTTTATTTAGGCTTTTGATTTGAGTCTTAACCAAACTCCAAATCTTTATTTAAAGAAGATTCCTAATCTAAGACTCCTTCTTTTAATGCCTTAAGATCTATTATTAATCCTTATCTCATAAAAAAAAGGAAGGCATCATGTCCTTATGCCACGAGGAGATGGGGTTGCCCCATCCATGCTATTACATAGCCCCACACCCCAATCAGATTTAAGGCGGCATGGTCCCTCTAATTACACTCCATATAATGCACCAATTTGATCAAATTAAATGGCACAATAAAGGCTTGATCCAAAGTATGTTGGCACTCAACAATTAAGCTCCATAAACCTGTTGGAAATAGTGTCCCAAAGCCAATCGTCAGCTGTTGATGGTTGTGCTCATTTTTGTATTTGTACATAAATTATGAATTAATAAAATTATTTTATATTTTTCATCATAAAATATTTCATCTTCTAATGAACTCCTATGTTGTGGTGAAGTCCTTAGGACTATTTAGACTCGACAAAGGAGGATTTATCGTTTAGTCCTTAATCTGTTCGCGACCAAATGATACGTTGTTACCAAGGATGACAACGTTTATCAAGCATAGGTGTTGTGTGCCATATAGGTTGGTTGTCCTCTTAACCAATGAGTGTGGAGACACTGGTATGGCATACAGTGAGATGTAAGGGTACATCTGCACTGAACGTGACCGACTCCGGAGCTATTTCTGCTGTCAAGATTTGCTCCGATGGAATATGGGTATAAATATCCCTCCGACCTGAGACCGCACGGTGACTTGCAAGCAACTCACTGCACTTAGGCACTGACTACCTGAATTTTCTAATTCAGTGACGGAAGGCTGCTGGGTGTAGTCAAGTACTTGACTTGTCGATGCGTGTGTCAAGATGGATTGACCACTCCAGTTTAGGAGCTTGTACAGTCGTATTTCAATTTAGCAAAATCTTGGCCAGGGTAGTCTTGTGAGGAGTCACAGGACTGTTTGAGTTGAGCACGATTCGGATGATCTGATCAAGGTTGACAGTTTAACCCTGAGTCATCCTAAACACAGAGGTCAAAAGGATGAATTATACAGTAACCATATTCAGTAGGTTCTGAGTGTTGGATTGTGACTTCGACCTATCGGATATCGGGTACCATTGCTAGATGGTCACTTCGATTAGTAAGGAATTGGTTCCTGTGCTACCGGCTTAGGTTCGAACCTGCGGGGTCACACACATTAGAGGTTCTATCTGATCTGATGGCTATGTAGAATCCTACATGTTTGAGACTCAGTGATCGAGAATCAGATTCTCTGATCACGAGTTCACATATTATGGTACCGGGGTCAAGAGTCCCACTGGTTGGGATTTTCGATCAGGGTACATATCGATGAATTCTGATGCCGATTGCCCATCGGATTTGGACTCAGTATTTATGAGAGATTTAATTAGTGATTTGATTATTAATTAACTCATTTGATTGAGTAATTATTTTTGATCAAGTCCAATTGAATTGGATTCAGTTGGGTTTGACCCGATTAGGTTAAGAGTTGACCTAATCGTCGAGATGGTTTGGTCCCTGATTTGATCAGGGGTTGGGCTTAGTCAATTCTGATTTGATTAGGATTTTATTGAGCCTAATTAAGCTAATTTAGTTGGATTTAAATTAGTCTAATTGGACCTAACTTATTTGGTTCAATTAGGTTGGTTTAAATAATTAAACCACCTTGACCCAATCTCCATGCGCCACCTCACTTCCATTGCACCCATTTGAATTCATGAGAAGGAACTTCTCATGAATTTTTTCTCACGCCAATCCTCTCCACGCCCACTTTAATGTGCCAAATGAATGGATAAGGATGATTGGTTGGCCATTAAAATTCAAAATAAAGTTTGAATTTGAATGGGCAATCAATCTTTGCACCTTATCCCTTTTTTACGCCCCATTTATTACATGAGAAAAGTTTCTCATGAAATCACTCCATGCATAATTTAAGCCACACCTCACATCTTTAGTGGATAAGGATGAGTTGGTGTCCATTTGAATTCAAAATTTGATTTGAATTCAAATGTGCAATTACTCATCTTTATCCTTTCTTTGGATAAGACGTTTGACGTTGTTATAAAGAAGGAGAAGAGTGGGGCGTGCAAGAAGAAGATTTTTGAAGAAAAATTTTGGGGCGTGAGAAGTCTTGTGCATGAGAAGAAAGTCATATCCTTCCAAGAGAAAAAGAAAGAAAAAAAGAAAAGTGGGTGCAAGGTTTCCGGTGAGTTTCCTAGAGTTTTAGCCTGGGGTTCGAAAGTGAGAAAGTGAGCTACGAGTGTCGTGAGCCCACAAAATCTCAGGGAGATCTTCAACATCTCTCAAGCACGTCTGTTGATAATTCAAGCATCCGAAGAATCGACAAACATCGATCGAAGGAGTTCGATCAGCATCGACCGTCAAAAGGGTCTACAACGAGCTAGCACTCGTGAGGAGTCGATCAGATCGGAAGCTTCGTGTGGATGATCCACAGAGGTAGACATGCTATGTGGCTGTCACATGATCAGACTCTCTGATGGTGATCAGATTGCGGCGATCTACTACCCGCACAAAGGTATTGTGTTCTGAACACATTACAGTAAAGTGTTTACTGTTCGAATTTGAATTTCAAATTTAAATATATGCATGCTATATATCATATTTAGATCCTAGTGTAGAATAAATTTATATTAATTAATTAGATTAATTAATATTTTCCATGGTAAAATCATAATTTTGAAAAAATTTAAAATTACCATTTTAACCCTACACTGAATTTCCCACAAATGGTATCAGAGTGGGTTCTTAGATATATATATATATTTGCATGCATAGATTAAGTTGTAATCTAAAAGTTTAAATTTAAAATTTAAAATTTAAAATTTAAATTTTGAATTTTGAAAGTTGTTCGAAATTCAAAATTCAAAAATTTGAAATTCGAAATTTGAAATTTGAAATTTGAAATTCAAAATTTAAAATTTAAAATTCAAAATTTGAAATTTAAAATTTAAAATTTGATTGAAATTTCAAATTTAAAATTCAAATTTAAGATTCAAAATTTGAAATTCAAAATTTGAAATTCAAAAATTTGAAATTGAAATTTGAAATTTGTTTGAAATTTGAAATTCAAAATTTAAAATTTGAAATTTGAAATTTAAATTTTAAATTGATATATTTAGATATACTTGATCCAATAGTAAGTAATCGAATTGGGTTGGTTGCCATGGCCGTCCGGTCATAGGAGAAAAGTAGGGTTTAAAGGCCTCTCCTCCCATTCGATGGGGTCTCCTATGGCGGTAGGGGTGCCGCTGTAATTATATCCCATGCAGATGAAGTAGCGAAAAGAATTAATTGTAAAGGTTCAATTATGAAATTTATCATGAATGTGTTAGATTAGATCTAAAGAATATTCATGATTTATTTTGATTGAGTTATTTTCTGTTATGTAATTAGCAATAGGATTGCTATTTATGAAATATGCTGATCTATTTGTGAAATGAGTTAACATATTTAGTGAATAAAAAATAAAATCTTTCAAATTTAAAAATTATTTTTGAAATACCAAATCCTGATCCATTAGCCCAAATACTTAATTAAAAGAATTAAGTGTTGTCTAGTAGGTCTAGAATTGTGAATTAAGACCTAAGATAATTGCATAAACTTGTGGGTCAATGGGTTAGATAGATTAGGTCCATAATTGGGTTAGACCTAAGGTTAGCTTAAAAAATAGACTAAATTAGAGTAATTGGTCAAATCTAATCAAAAGTTGAATTAGATTAGGTCAAGGATACTCTAGACTCAACTCCAATAGTTGTAGTTGAATGGATCCATGTCTTTAACTAGACCAAGATGGACTTAATTCATGGCTACACAGTGAACCCTATTTAATAAGTTGATCAAATTAAAACTAATGAACTGGTTGGTGTCTAAGGTAAGTTTGGTATTTTGACCAGTGGTTTTTAAGCGGGAGCTACTCACAGTGATTCGATCTCTGACGAGTTAATGGCTTATCCCCACCACTGATCTCACTTACCTGGCCAACCTGATGAATTAGGTTTTGATTAGATCACTTGGTGATTAGGGCTCACCCATGTCATTAGGTAAATCAGTTTGACTGATTTAGGTGCTCCTAATGCCAGCTTTAATTAAATCCTTTTTTAATCTAACTTGTTGAAGTCAGTGGGAGGATTGAAATTGGCTGGATATTTTCTTCTCATCTATCCTTTAATAAAATCTTCAAAAATTATTAGGTCCCTAAAAATGATTAAGTTATATTGATAACTAAGTCATAGCCTCCCATTAAGTGAGTGATAATGAGTCTATTAGTTTAATAATCATTGGAGGCCCAAAGGCCTGGTGCTTATTGACTAATGAAATTATCATTCATAATATGATAATTTGGTTTGAGTCTTTCTGATGGTGGTCAGGTTGGCCGGTCAAAGTCGGGCTTGATCATTTATTGGTCCGATTCACCAAATCAAATCATGTTAATGGTTGGACCTAACCAGATCTTTTCAGTGGAGGCCAAAGCCTACTGATTAGGTTCTGGGGCAAAATCAATTACTAGAAGTTGTGTAGAGAAACAACTGGTTATGAACCTACCCATAGATGCACATGAGTTGACCAACTAAAGTTGGGCTCGTGTGTAGTCTGTGTGGATTTTAGTACCCACTAAGGAATTAAGTAATTCTTCGAATTGGAGGTTGAGGCTACCAGTTCGTAAAAATACTGGGAGAAACTTTAGACTAAAGTCCAAGTCTTTAGTATTTATAATTTATGTACTAATAGAGGTCTGATTTTTCTTTATGCAGCTATGGCCACTACCCTGTTCCTCCGATCATTATTAGATAATGACAAGCTCATGGGACCTAATTTCGATAGCTGGTATCAAAAATTAAAAATCATCCTTGAGCATGAGCGGATCCTTTATGTAGTAACGGATCCGGCACCTGAGGAGCCAACCCTGAATGCTAGAGGGACGGTCCGAGACACTTACCAGAAGTGGCTCAACGATCGCACCACCGTTCGGTGCATTATGTTGGCAGCAATGAATGATGAGTTCAGTCACAGGTTAGAGAATGCCCAACCACAGGAGATGCTTCAAATGTTGAACGACTCCTTTGGCATGCCGACAACGTTGAAAGGCACAAAACTAGTTGTGCCATTTTCAATGCTCGAATGAGGGATGGAGCCTCAATCACTGATCATGTACTGTATATGATCGAAATGATTGAGCACCTAAGTAAACTGGGCTTTTCCTTGCACGAGCAGCTCGGTAAGGATGCGATCCTTAATTCATTACCCAAGTCCTTCCTCCCCTTCCTTACTCATTTTCGGATGACAAAGCCTGCAGTGAACTACCACAGCTTGTTGGGGTTGCTACAGAACTTTGAGAAGGATCATCAGCTCCATAAGGAGTCGGTAAATGTTGTGGGAGGGTCTTCTTCTAGTCATCGACTCTTTAAGAAAGGAAAGAAGAAGAACAAGAAGAAGAAGAATAAGAAGGTGCAGCTGCATGCTGGGACGTCTACACAGGGTCAGACCAAGAAGTGCAAGCCCGACCAGAGCCAGGCGGAGTGCTTCTTTTGCAAGAAGCAGGGGCACTGAAAGAGGAACTGTCCTCTATACATTGCCTCCCTGGACCCGAACAGGCCGAAGAAAAAGCAAGGTACTTATATGATAACACCTTGCAACTTTTTTATTTGTGATACTACTACCTGGGTATTGGATACCGAAACCCTTATCATATTTACAATTCGATGCAGGGTCTGCAGGTCAGTAGGAGATTTGATGAAGGCGAAAGATTCCTGAACGTTGGAGATGGAAGTAAAATTTCAGTTCTAGCATTAGGAATCATGAACCTTGTAATCAATTCTCGAAATGTAATTCTGAGTGAATGTCACTATTGTCCAAGCTTTTTATTAAATATTATTTCTGTAGGCCTTTTGGCCATGAACGGTTATCAATTTTTAATAAAAAAAATGTTTGCAATATCATTTTGAATGGTGTTACAATATTTGTTGGACAACTTAATAATAAAATTTACTTTCTATCACAACCTATTAATATGGTTCAAACCTTCGATAAACGCCCTAGAATAGATAATGTGTCAGAAGTTTACCTTTGGCACTGTAGGCTAGGTCATGTCAATAAGAATAGGATAAACAGATTGGCTCAAGAAAGAATTCTTGAAGTAGGTGATTGTGAATCACTTCCAACCTGTGAGTCCTGTCTTCTTGGTAAAATGACCAAATCACCTTTAACTGAAAAAGGTGAGTGAGCCAGTGAACTCTTGGGTCTAGTACATTCTGATGTATGTGGACCCATGAGCTCAAGTGCAAGAGGTGGATATTTCTACTTCATAACCTTCACAGACGACCTATCGAGGTATGGGTATGTCTATTTAATGAAGCATAAATCGGAGTCATTTGAAATGTTCAAACTATTCTGAAATGAGGTAGAAAAATAAACTGGAAAGTGTATTAAAATTCTTTGATCTGATCGAGGAGGTGAATATCTTTCCAATGATTTTCTGACATATCTTGGGGAGAATGAGATTCTCTCTCAGTGGACTCCTCCTGGAACACCACAACATAATGGTGTATCTGAAAGGAGGAATCGGACCTTGTTGGACATGGTTGATCCATGATGGGGTTTGCTAGTCTGCCGATCTCTCTCTGGGGATATGCACTCGAATCGGCTTGTTACCTTCTAAATAGAGTTTCGAGTAAGTCTGTAACCAAAATGCCATATGAGATATGGATAGGACGTAAGCCAGTACTCTCGCACCTTAGGGTTTGGGGGTGTCCAGCTTATGTTAAACATTTAATTACGGACAAGCTTGGACCTAGGTCTGACAAGTATAATTTTATAGGGTACCCAAAAGAGACCAAAGGGTATTACTTCTACCTAGCTGATGAGTAAAAAGTGTTTGTTAGCCTTAAGACAATCTTTTTGAAAAAGGAGTTCCTTGGTGAAGGGACTGTTGCCTCTAAGGTCAAACTTGACGAAGTTCGACAGGTGAAAAAACCGACACAAGTTGCTGAACCTGAACCAGATTTGGTTAGATCATATCCGGAGCCCATTGTTCAAGCACCCTTAAGGCGATCTGGTAGAGTACCATGTCAACCGGACAGATACTATAGTTTTTTGGTCTGAGATGGCGATCCTATCGAACTTGATGAAAATGATGAGGATCCAATCACCTACATGGATGCAATACAGAAATCCGACCCTGAGAAATGGCTGGAGGCCATGAAATCTGAAATGGAGTCTATGAAGGTCAACGATGTGTGGACATTGGTTGACCCACCCGAAGGAGTAAAACCCATAGGGTGTAAGTGGGTCTTCAAGAGGAAGAGAGGCGCAGATGGAAATGTGAAAACCTATAAAGCCCATCTGGTTGTCAAGGGATATCGTCAACGTTATGGTATAGACTATGATGAGACATTCTCTCCTATGGCAATGCTCAAATCCATTCAGATTATGCTTGCGATAGCTGTCCATCTGGACTATGAAATCTGGCAGATGGATGTGAAGACAGCTTTCCTAAATGGAGAGCTGGATGAAGAGGTGTATATGATACAACTTGAAGGATTCACATCCACAGATGAGTCTAAGGTGTGCAGGCTACAGAGGTCCATTTATGGACTTAAGCAGGCATCACGGAGTTGGAACATACATTTTGATAAGACGATCAAGATGTATGGCTTCGTTAAGAATGGAGAAGAGCTCTGCATTTATAAGTGGGCTAATGGTCCAGGAGTAGTATTTCTTGTATTATATGTGGATGACATTCTCTTAATCGGGAATGATGTCCCTGCATTACAGGGAATAAAGATTTAGTTATCGTCACAGTTCTCCATGAAGGATCTGGGAGAAGCTTCCTACATCCTAGGGATGAGGATCTATAGGGATAGATCTAAAAGGTTGCTTGGTTTATCTCAGTCCACGTACATTGATACTTTGCTGAAGAGGTTCAGCATGAAGAATTTCAAGAAAGGCTATCTTCCGATAGGCCATGGAATTTCTCTCTCAAAGAGGGATTATCTGACAACACCTCAAGAGAGAGAGCGTATGGATAGGATTCCATATGCTTCGGTAGTAGGATCTATCATGTACGTCATGACATGTACATGACCAGATGTGGCATACTCACTAGGGGTAGTGAGTAGATACCAATCTGATCCAAGGGAGAATCACTGGAAGGTTGTTAAAACCATCCTGAAGTATTTAAGAAATACTAAGGACCAGTGGCTTATTTATGGTGAATCAGACTTGAGACTTATAGGGTTTACAGACTCTAGTTTCCAGTCTGATCACGATGACAGTAAAAGTGTGTTGGGATTTATTTTTACCTTTAATGGTGACGCTATCTGTTGGAAAAGTTCCAAGCAGCACACAGTGGCTGATTCAGTTTGCGAGACGGAGTATGTCGCCGCATCAGATACTGCCAAAGAAGTAATGTGGCTGAGAAAATTTATCACCGAGCTTGGAGTAAGACCCTCCCTTGTTGGTCCAGTTCTGCTCTACTGTGACAGCTCTGGAGCCATTGCTCAGGCAAAGGAACCAAAGACACACCAGCGGACGAAGCATATTCTGCGCCGCTACCATCTCATCTGAAAAATTATGGATCGAGGTGATGTCGATCTTCAGAAGATCGACGGGAAGGAGAACCTGGCTGACCCATTTACTAAAGTCATTGCGGTGAAGGAGTTCGACAACTACAAGTCAAAGATGGATATTAAATACTACACCAATTGGCTTTAGGCCAAGTGGGAGATTGTTGGGAATAGTGTCCCAAAGTCAATCGTCAGCCTGTTGATGGTTGTGCTCATTTTTGTATTTGTACATAAATTATGAATTAATAAAAATTATTTTGGTATTTTTCATCACAAAATGTTTCATCTTCTAATGAACTCCTATGTTGTGGTGAAGTCCTTAGGACTATTTAGACTCAACAAAGGAGGATTTATCGTTTAGTCCTTAAATCTGTTCGCGACCAAATGATACGTTGTTACCAAGGACGATAACATTTATCAAGCATAGATCATTGTGTGCCATATAGGTTAGTTGTCCCTTAACCAATGAGTGTGGAGACACTGGTATGGCATACAGGTGAGATGTAAGGGTACATCTGCACTAAACGTGACCGACTCTGGAGCTATTTCTGCTGTCAAAATTTGCTTCGATGGAATATGGGTATAAATATTCCTCCGACCTGAGACCGCCACGGTGACTTGCAAGCAACTCACTGTACTTAGGCACTGAACTACCTGAATTTTTAATTCAGTGATGGAAGGCTGCTGGGTGTAGTCTAATACTTGACTTGTCATTGCGTGTGTCAAGATGGGATTGACCACTCCAGTTTAGGAGCTGTGTACAGTCATGTTTCAATCTAGCAAAATCTTGGCCAGGGTAGTCTTTGTGAGGAGTCACAGGACTGTTTGAGTTGAGCACGATTCGGATGATCTAATCAGGGTGGACAGTTTAACCCTGAGTTGTCCTAAACACAGAGGTCAAAAGGATGAATTATACAGTAACCTTATTCACGTAGGTTCTGAGTGTTGCGATTGTGACTCTTCGATCTATCCAAATATCGGGTACCATTGCTAGATGGTCACTTTGATTAGTACAGGAATTGGTTCCTGTGCTACCGGCTTAGGTTCGAACCTGTGGGGTCACACACATTAGAGGTTCCTATCTGATCTGATGGCTGGTGTAGAATCCTACATGTTTGAGACTCAGTGATCAAAAATCTGGATTCTCTGATCACAAGTTCCACACATTATGGGTACCGGGGTCAAGAGTCCCACTGGTTGAGACTTTTCGATCAGGGTTACATATCGATGAATTCTGATGTCCGATTGCCCATCGAATTTGGACTCAGTATTTATGAGAGGTTTAATTTATGATTTGATCGCTAATTAACTCAATTTGATTGAGTAATTATTTTTGGATCAAGTTCAATTAAATTGGATTCAGTTGGGTTTGACCCGATTAGGTTAAGAGTTGACCTAATCATCGAGATGGTTTGGTCCCTGATTTGATCAGGGGTTGGGCTTAGTCAATTCCTGATTTGATTAGAATTTTATTGAGCCTAATTAAGCCTAATTTAGTTGGGTTTAAATTAGTCTAATTGGACCTAATTTATTTGGTTCAATTAGGTTGGTTTAAATAATTAAATCACCTTGACCCAATCTCCATGCGCCACCTCACTTCCATTGCACCCATTTGAATTCATGAGAAGAAACTTCTCATGAATTATTTCCTCATGCCAAGCCCTCTCCACGCCCCACTTTAATGTGCCAAATGAATAGATAAGGATGATTGATTGGCCATTCAAATTTAAAATAAAGTTTGAATTTGAATGGGCAATCAATCTTTGCACCTTATCCCTTTTTTTACGTCCCATTTATTACATGAGAAAAGGTTTCTTATGAAATTACTCCATGTACAATTTAAGCCATGCCTCACATCTTTAGTAGATAAGGGATGAGTTGGTATCCATTTGAATTCAAAATTTGATTTGAATTCAAATGTGCAATTACTTATCTTTATCCTTTCTTTTAGATAAGATGTTTGACGTTGTTATAAAAGGAGGAGAAGAGTGGGGCGTGCAAGAAGAAGATTTTTGGAGAAAAATTCTGGGGCGTGAGAAGTCTTGTGCATGAGAAGGAAGTTCATATCCTTCCAAGAGAAAAAGAAAGAAAAGAAAGAAAAGTGGGTGCAAGATTTTCGGTGAGTTTCCTAGAGTTTTAGCCTGGGGTTCGAGAAGTGAGAAAGTGAGCTACGAGTGTCGTGAGCTCACAAAATCTCAGAGAAATCTTCAACATCCTCTCAAGTACATCTGTTGATGATTCGGAGTATCCAAAAAATCGACAGACATCGATCGAAGGAGTTCGATCAGCATCGACCGTCAAAAGGGGTCTACAACGAACTAGCACTCGTGAGGAGTCGATCAGATCAGGAGCTTCGTGTGGATGATCTGCAGAGGTCAGACATGCTGTGTGGCTATGTCGGAATGATCAAACTCTCCCGACGGTGATCAAATTGCGGCGATCTACTACCTGCACAAAGGTATTGTGTTCTGAACACATTACAATAAAGTGTTTACTGTTCGAATTTGAATTTCAAATTTAAATGCATGCATGCTATATATCATATTTAGATCCTAGTGTTGGGTAAATTAATATTAATTAATTAGATTAATTAATATTTTTCTACTGTAAATTCATAATTTTGAAAAAAATTTAAAATTATCATTTTACCCCTGCACTGAATTTCCTCACATTCTTTACTAATGAAATAAAATAGAATTTTCTCATCACCTTGTGTACTATTGCTCTGAGCTGTCATTTATCAAGCTTCTCTTGCCTTTTGTCTTGTTCGATGTCGATGTTGTTCGAAGGTTCTTGATCATCGCCATGTCGATTCGCCCTTTTTGTTCATGATCGAAGGTCTTTTCGGGGCCATTCAAATTCGACGCTTTCTTTCGATGTTCGAGCTTGGGGGTCTAAACTTCTTGTTACTTTGAGGAAGTCTATCTTCTCCTGCTAGTGTTGGGTTCCCCCTTAGAGACTGAGGATCTTTGATAAAAGTTTTCTTCTTCGTTGTGACGAGGTCCCTTGTATCTTAGATGTAGTTCATTTTTCTCTTATCTCTGGTGTAGCTCATTGCTTTTTCTTTTTCTCTCCTCCTTTCTTTATGTTTGAGTAAGGGTTTTTTCTCTGCTCCTAACGGGGTTGTAGGGGTGTAGAGGAGCCACTAAGGGGGTTTTTTTCCTCATCCGATCTTAAACGACCAGATCTTCATTTGTGTCAAGACGAGGTTCTCCCTCTGTTCTCGACACAATCAATTTCAGCTCATGTTAGGATGAGATTTTTCTCCTGTTCCTAATATGGCTGTGAGGGCACATAAGGGCCATTACGAGGGCCTCTCCCCCCATCCGATCTCTTGATAATCGGATCTTCGACTTTGCTCATATTAGGATGAGGTTCTCCTCCTGTTCCTAACATGACTGTGGGGGCATATAAAGGCCATTGCAAGGGTTTCTCCCCCTATCCGATCTCTCGATAATCGGGCCTTCGACTTTGCTCATGTTAGGACAAGGTTCTCCTCCTGTTCCTAACATGGCTGTGGGGGCGCATAAGGGCCATTGTGAGGGCCTCTCCCCCTATCCGGTCTCTTGATAATCGGGCCTTCGACTTTGCTCATGTTAGGACAAGGTTCTCCTCCTGTTCCTAACATGACTGTGGGGATGCATAAGGGCCATTGTGAGGGCCTCTCCCCCCATCCGGTCTCTTGATAACCGAACCTTCGTTCATGTCGGGATGAGGTTCTCCTCTTGTTTCTAACATGCTTAATTTCGATTGTCTGAAGGAGCTACTTCCTGTCATTATAAGCTCATGCCAAAAGAAAAGATATGCTAATATGGAACTTTTATTTAAGGCAAAGTTATCGATAATACATTCATAAATTTTTCGAATTCCATGGTCGCGGAAGGTCTGCTCCTCCGAGCTCTTTTAGATAGTATGTTCCGGGTCGGACCACCTCCCTGACTTCATACGGGCCTTCCCAGTTAGGGGCAAGTTTTCTTTGGTTCTGAGGTTGTGAAACAGTGGCTCACTGAAGTACTAAGTCTCCCACTCTGAAGGCTTTGCTCTTGACTCAGGAGTTGTAGTAGTGGACTACTTTCTGCTTGTAGGCTGCCATCCAAACTTGAGCTGTCTCCCACTTCTCTTCTAACAAGTCGAGGTTGGCCTTGAGATCTTGTGAGTTGCACTGCTTGTCGAATGTGACAACTCGCACCGACGGAAGCTTAAGTTCAATCGAAATAATGGCTTCTATTCCGAAGGCTAAGGCAAAGGGGGTCTCCCCCGTGGACAGTCTTTGGGTAGTTCGGTATGCCCATAACACATGATAAAACTCGTCTGTCAAAGTTTTCTTTACTTTTTCAAGTCTCGCCTTGACTCCTTCCAACAGTCCTGTTAGTCACCTCGGCTTCGCCATTTTCCTGCGGATGGGCTACTGACGTAAAGTTATGGGAGATGTTTAAGTCCTCACAAAATTCAGCAAATCTTGCTTCAGCAAATTATCGCCCATTATCAGTAATGAGAGTTCTGGGTAAGCCGAATCTACAGACGATTGACTTCCAGATGAAGTCCTGCACTTTAGCTTCTGTGATTTTCGCCAAAGGTTCGGCTTCGACCCACTTGGTGAAGTAGTCAATTGCCACCAGGAGGAACTTCCGCTATCCGGATGCCATGGGAAAAGGTCCAAGGATATCCATCTCCCATTGGGCAAATGGCCATGGTGCACTCAAGGGTGTAAGTTCAGAGGCAGGCTATCTTTGGATATTCGCGTATCTCTGACACCGATCACACTTTCTGACATATTCAATAGAGTCATGGTATATTGTAGGCCAGTAATAATCTTGTCGGAGTAGTTTGTGGGATAAAGATCTGGCCCCCAGGTGATTTCCACAGACTCCTTCATGTACCTCCCATAAAGCAAAGTCGGCTTCGGAAGGCTGGAGACATTTCAGAAGGGGCAAAGAGTACGACCTCTTGTACAGCTTGCCTTCATAAAGGATATATCGGAAGGCCTGGTTCTTAAGCTTTCGAGCTTCTTTTGCATCATGAGAAAGAACCCCATCTTTGAGGTATGCAACCAGTGGGTCAATCCAGTTGGATTCATGGCTGATCTCCATTACAAGCTACGGTTCTTCCGTATTTGGATACTTCAGAACTTTGAAGAAGACTTCCTTGGGTAGTTCAGTCGGAGCCAATGTAGCCAACTTGGAGAGAAGATCGGCCCTGGTATTTTCTGTTCTTGGAATCTATTTGATGTCAAAGCTGCCAAAGGCAGGGATGATCTCTCTTACCTTTTCGAGATACTTGGCCATACTATCCTCTCGAGCTTCATAGCTTCTGCTGACTTGTCCCACCACCAATTGGGAGTCATTGTAGACTTGGAGCCAATTTACTTCTAATTCTTTGGCGATCCTCAGTCCTGCAATCAGAGCTTCATATTCTGCTCCATTATTTATCGCAGAAAATTCGAAGCGCAGCGCGTACTCCATGATAATTCCTTTCGGATTGACCAAGATCAGGCCCGCACTCGCGCCTGATATGTTGGAGGAACCATCCACATAGAGGGCCCAAAAACCATCAGGGAGATCCGTTCTTTCCTCAGGGGAGTTCGGCTGGAGCCCGGGGTTGTCAACTTCACCTCGTTCAAGTTCGGTTTCTTTCGGGATAGTGCATTCCACTATGAAGTCTGCTAATATCTGGGCTTTTATCATCGGTCGAGGTCGATAGTTGACATCGAATTTCATGAGCTCGACTGCCCACTTCGCTATCCTTCCGGAAGCATCCGCTCGATGCAGAACTACCTTAATCGGCTGGTCGGTGAGCAGTGTTATGGTGTGCCCTTGAAAGTAAGGTCGGAGCCTTCGAGCTGCAATCAACAAGGTGTATGTTAGTTTCTCTAACTTAGTATACCTAGTTTCGACGTCTCTCAATACTCGACTTATGTAGTAGATCGGCCGTTGAATTTTTGCTTCTTCCTTAATCAGAACTGCTGTGAGAGCCACAGGAGAGACCACCGGTACAAAAGCAACTCCTCTCTAGGTTCGGGCTTTGCCAATAGCGGAGGTGACCTGAGATAGTTCTTCAATTTTCGAATGCTTGTTGACATTCAATGGTCCAACAGAAGTTCTTCGACTGCTTGAGAGTCTGAAAGAAAGGTAGGCACCGTTCGGCCGACCTTGAGACGAAGCGATTCAGAGCTGCTACTCTCTCGTAAGGTGCTGAACTTCCTTTATTGACGTCGAGTCGGTCATTTCTTGGATGGTGCGAATCTTTTTCAGATTTGCTTCGATCCCGCGCCCCGATACCATAAAGCCCAAGAATTTTTTTGAGGTTACTCCAAAAGCACACTTGGCTGGGTTTAGCTTCATTTTGTATTTTCAGAGGGCGTTGAAGGTCTTCTCAAGGTCGGCGACGTGGTTCATTGAGGATTTTCTTTTTACAAGCATGTCATCCACGTAGACCTCCATGTTGCGGCCAATCTGCTCTTCGAAGATCTTGTTCACTAGCCATTGATAGGTCGCCCCTGTATTTTTTAGGCCAAAAGGTATGACCCTATAACAATAAAGACCACGGTTAGTGATAAAAGTAATTTTTTCTTCGTCCTCTGGTGCCATCTTGATTTGATTGTAGCCGAAAAATACATCCATGAAAGTGAGAAGCTCGTGGCCCAAGGTTGCATCCACTAGTTGGTCAATTTTGGGCAAAGGGTAACTGTCCTTCGAGCAGGCTTTGTTCAGCTTTTTGAAGTCTATACACATCCTCCACTTGCCGTTCGCCTTCTTGATGAGAACCACATTAAAAATCCAGTTCGAGTAGTTGATTTCTCTGATGAACCCAGCTTTCAAGAGTTTATCAACTTCCTCAGCTATTGCTTTCTACCTTTTCGGTGTATGACCTCGGATTTTTTTCTTCATCGACTGATGTTTGAGATCAACAGCTAGACGGTGTTCTATGACTTCCGCATCAATCCCCAGCATATCCGTCAGAACCCAAGCAAAAATATCCACATTCTTTTGTAGAAAATTGATGAGCCGTG
This sequence comes from Elaeis guineensis, assembly GCF_000442705.2. NCBI lineage: Eukaryota > Viridiplantae > Streptophyta > Magnoliopsida > Arecales > Arecaceae > Elaeis > Elaeis guineensis. The sequence goes on from NC_025998.2 coordinate 103,876,065, forward strand.
TCCGTACCTCTTCCCCCAGGTTGGAGCCGATCTTCACCACATGCTCCTCATTCCCATCATTTAAAGGAATTGAGATAAGATCTTCAATTGGCTCACCCTGTTCTTACGCAAGGTCATCGTGGGTGTCTAATCCATCAACTAGATAGGGGTCAGACTAACCATTTCTTTGTAAGGTTATGTTATAGTAGTGTCTTGCCAGGATTTGTTCTCCTCTGACCTCTCCGACCCCTTGGCTAGTAGAAAATTTCAATTTTAAATGGTAGGTCGATACCACAGCTCGGAGGACGTTGAAGTCAGATCGGCCGAGTATTGCGTTGTAGGCAAACGGTGCCCTTACTATCAGAAAATCTACTTGCGCTCTAGATTGTTTCAGATACTGACCTGCAACTACAATCAAAGTTATTACTCTTTTCACTGGCACAGCATCGCCAGTGAACTCTACTAATGGGGAGCTTATCGGCCCTAATCGACCATCTGGAATGGATATTTTTGAGAATGCATCGTAAAATAAAATATCGATCGAGCTTTCACTATCAACAAGAATGCGGCATACATCATAGTTAGCAATATTTAAAGAAACTACAATCGCATCATTATGGGAGAATTGAATTTCTCGGACATCTTCTTCAGTAAAGGTGATAGATTCTTCAGTCCTCTGCCGCTTGGGCGGTCCGACCGATCCGCTGGCTACTCTCCGTCGGGGTCCTCCAAAGATGGTGTTGATGATCCTGATCGAAGGTCGATCTCCAGGTTGTTCTTTCCTCCTAGATGGCTCTGGTTGTGGTAGGGTCCTCGACCGATCTTCCCTACCTTCAGGCCGGCGTCGGATGAATCTATCGAGTCGACCTCATCTGATGAGCTCCTCGATCTCATCTTGGAGCTGAATACACTCCTCCGTGTCGTAGCCGTGGTCACGATGACAGAGGCAGAACTTGTTGGGGTTGCACTTTCTGGGATGTGTGTGCATCCTTTCCGACCTTGGCAGCTGCTCCCTGACCTCCATCAGTACTTGAGTTTTTAGAGCATTGAGAGGGGCGTAGCTGTAAAATCTTTTTGGAGGAGAGCTCCACCGAACTCTGTGGTCCGGGCTTCTCTCCTATGAGCTCGGGGGGGAGTTCGAACATGCTTGTGTCCGAGAGAAGTTCGAGAACATGGCCGAGCTTCACTCGGCCCTTTTTTAGCTGATGGCTTGCCAGAGCCACCCGCCTGCCGCTCCTTCACGACCTCCTCATCCTTTAGGTTGAATGCTTCCTCTACTCAGGCATATCCTTCGGCCTGAGCCAGCAAATCAGCAAAGTCCCTGGGATACTTCTTTTTTAGAGAAAATAGAAGATCATTCTTTTGAAGATCGCTCTTCAGGGCGGCCATTGCAACTGATTGGTCCAAGTTTCGAACCTCCAATGCGGCGGTGTTAAAATGGTTGACATAAGTTTGGATGGATTCTCCTTCCTTTTGCTTGATGTTGATGAGGGACTCCGAACCTCTCTGTGGATGCCGGCTGCTGACGAAATGAGCTGCAAACTGATGGCTCATTTGATCGAAGGAGAAGATAGTGCCTGGCTTCAGTGCCGAGTATTAATTTCTTGCTGCTCCCTTCAAAGTAGATGGAAAAGCTCGGCACAGGATGACATCTGGCATGCCATGGAGCAGCATCATTGTCCGGAAGGCCTCCAGGTGGTCAACCAGATCCGAGGTCCCATCATAGCTCTCAAATTGGGGAAGCTTGAAGTTCGACGGGATCGATTCCTGCATAATCATTTGAGAAAAAAGAGGGTCAGTACAGATATCCTCACCGTAAGCAAGTGGAACATGATGGAGCTCCTCGATCCATCGATTCATCTCTTGGAACCTTTGATCTAGGAGATCCTCTCAATCGCGAGTCTCGAGGATCTTCTGGCAGAACGGAGGTAGAGACCCTCCGGGGGTGGAATCGTGATCAGACAGAGGGCTCTCCACCCTCTGCTTCTCCTTTCTGAAAAAGACAGGACGACTGGCCCAAGTGGCCTGCCTGATCGCTGGATTCTGGAACTCCAACGATGCTCCTTCCAGCCGCACGGATGCCTGCGGCTACTGCTACTGCTGTTGCATGGCCTGCATCACTTCGATGAGGCCCCTGACCTGCTGAACCAGCAGGTCGAACTGCTCCATGCCGACTGCCATTGTCGGAGGAGGAGGAGCCTAAGAAACTAGAGACGAGATCGGAGCTTGTGGATCTCACTGAGATCTGGCCACGGAGGCCATAGATCGCCTGGTGGATGCCTTTCGGGGAGGCATCAGGTGGGGATCTGGCAGGAGAAGAAGAAGAAGATGTCGAAGAAGATGATCGAAGACAGTCCCGTTGAGTACTCCTTTAAGAACAAGGGTCCTGCAAGGGTTCAAGCCCCCCTTCCTCTAGCGCCAATTCTGTTGGTGCAGAATTTTGTTGATGCCAGAGAGGCTGGAGACGTGGGGATCACGGCTACCGCGGGACTTGCAAAGAAAGTCTAAACCAGAGTTGGGGGTAATCCGGCAAGACCCTCCGATGTTCAAGTCAGTACTCTTCTTCAACAGAAATGGAGCACTCGAATAGAATTTTAGCAGAGTTTTGAGATAGAATTTAGAGCTTAGGGAGGAACGTATCTGGAAGGTCTCTTTTATAGACGAGAGAGCATAACTGATTGACAGCGATGTCCGTAACTGCCTGGTAGTGGGCCGTTCGGAGCCATGTAGAGTTTGTTATGGAGAGTGGAGTGGTATCCATTGTCGTGATTTGTCAGAGAGTGGTGGGACCATGTAAAGTTTGTTACGAAGAGTGGGGTGGTGTCCGTTGTCGCAACCTGTCGGGGAGCTCAGGCCGGATGGTTGAAGCTCGGTTGGGACATCTGGGGGAGCAGAATAGCTCTCTACCTCAGTAATTTAAGAGAAGCTCAGATGTTTCCAAGGTTGCTGACGGGTTAACTGTTGTTGGGTGCCTTAGGCATCGATGCTGCAGACAGAAGTCATCCGTTGTAGACCCTTCCTCTAGTGTCAATTCTATTGGAGAAGTCCGACGGAAGTCCGATTGCTAGAGAAGTCTGTCTGAAATTTGTTCGATGTAGAAGTTCGTCTAGAATCCATCTGCTGCAGAAGTTCGGACGGAGTTCGATTCTTGTAGGAATCTGAAAGGAGGCCGCTTACTGTAGAAGCTCGGATGGAGTCCGATTGCCATGGAAGCTCGGATTGAGACTTCTTATTATAGAAGCTCAGATGAAGTCTGCTTGCAATAGAAGTTTGGAGTAGAGATCCGACTGGTGGAGCCCATCTGTTGTAGAAGTTCGTTTGGGATCCATCCGTTGTAGAAGTTCGTCCGGAATCCAACCGCTGCAGAAGTTCGGATGAAATTCGACTCTTGTAGGAGCTCGGATGAAATTTGAAAGACGGTCGACCACCATAGAAACTTGGATGGAGTCTGGTTACTGTAGAAGTCCTGCTGTTGGAGAAGCTCTGACATTGATGAAGTCCGAAAGAAGTTCGGAGTGAAGTCGATCATAGCAGGAAGAAGTCTGGAAGGGATTCGGAGAGTAGTCGATGACTGTAGAAAATCAGCTGATTGTGAAGTCCAAAGAGCATTTGGAGCAGTCTGGTAGATGAATGAAGGAGCTCATTATTGGAGAAATCCGGATGACACGATAGGAGTTCGTCCGTTGGAGGAATCTGGAGGACACTGTGAAAGGTCGATCGCTGGAAGAGTCCGGACGGTATTGTGTAAGCTCGGACGGTCGAGGGAGTTCGAAAAGATGCCGCACGAGGTCAGAAGCCGGAAGAGTCTTGGGAGGGTTGGCCTCTCACGAACTTCGACTGGGATTATTTTATACCCAACAGGTTTGTTTAGGCCAAATTGAGCTAGTTTGATTTGGGTGTGATGAGGAAGGTGGATATGAACTTATCTTCTGAAATACAATAGATTTTCATTGATTTATCAACATCTTTAAAATAGGATAGAATGTGAATGAAGATATTTATGGTGTGTACAATTGACGTGAGATGTAGAGGTTAGAATGAAGTGTGTGCTGTGCAGTGTTTGAGCAAACAATAATTGTGCTATGTGTTAAGTGGACTATTTGAGGGTTGAATTATGGTCATATTAAGCTAAGTAGTAAGAAGGATAAATAGCTATTAGAAAGAGAAATGAGACATAAAAGGTGATGTTACATGTGTTAGTGCCATAAGGAAGAAACTAAGAGACACTTGTGAGAATAGTTGAAAGCTTAGCAATGGTAAATTAGTTAAGTTCATGAAAGGTTAAACTCAGTGGAAATGGACAAGCATGAAGCATATCATGCATTCTTGCATTCACACATCATGTAGTGCATTGTATTTGAAGGAACCAGATCTAGGGTTTCAGGGTTAGATCTTGAAACTTTTTCAAGATCATACAGCGGAAGACTAAAATAAATCAAAATTTATTTTCTAAAACTAGAGAATCCCTAGATCTAAGATCCTATTACATGATTATTACATAGTATTACATCAAAAATTAAAATATATAAATATAGCATGAACTACATGTTGATCATATCAACATGTTTCTATACCACATCTAATGTATGTATTAAACAATAGATCAGATCTATTACCTTGCAAGTTAGACGCTCTAACCTCGTTGATCCGGGCTTGAGGATGATGTTGCAAGCCGCACACACATCTGGCCTCTAGGAGTCGTCCACACGAGCCCACGAATCTCGATCAGAAGTCCTGCTTCAGAAAATCAGCACAGTATGCTAGTACTGCGCTGATCCTTCTTTGATGGTTGATCAGGTGCCTCCTTCTTCTTGATTTGGACTCTTCCAAAGATAGAAAGTAGAAGGAGGAGTTTCAGATCTGAGACACTCTCAGAAAACTCAAGATGAAGGGAGAAAAGATATGAAAATAAAAAACCCTAGAAGAAGACCCTCTTCTTCTTCACATTTTTTTCTCTAGACATCCTAATTTACGTCTTTTATATCACCACGATCCAAAGGTCTTTCTCTCTAATTTTTGGATGGCCCAAAGGTCTCTCTAACCTCTATCTTCTCCTAAAATTTCATAAAGAAACTCATTTTATACAGAGAGATATGATAGAGTCCTTGTCTAGGTCAAATACCTAGTCAAGGCTTATCCAAACATGGCAAGTTAAGGGGCGCCCAACTCTTGAGCACCTCCTCTATATTTTCATGCATGGATCACCAGAAAAGGGTGCACAATATATATCCTAAAAGTCACAAAAATTTCAAAAAAAATTTGGATAAATTTGGTGCAAAATTGAAAGAGTTTTGGATTTCTAAAACTCTATCTCATAGAATTCGAAATCCAAACTTATTCCTTTTTGATTTGATCCAAACCACCTTCCATGTAAGAAAGAAGAGAGGAGACCTTTTGTGAACGTGGGAGAGACCTGGGAGAGGGCTTTTGTCACACAAAATAAGTGAAGATTGGCGTTGAATAAGAGAGAGGGCGTGGGGAAGGCTTATGTGGCGCAAGGTGGAATCCTAGTCTTACTAGGATTTTATCTTATGACTTATTTTAATTTGGTTTTCCAAACTAAATCAAATCAAAATTAGATCAACCTAATTAAAATAGGTCTTAACCTAATTAAGAACCTAATTTAATCAGATTAAATTAGATTTAAATCTGATTTAATCTTCTAATCAAATTAGAAATTAGATTGACCCAAGTCCTAGTTGAACTAGGACTAGTTTTTTCTTGCACTTGGCTTATCCAATAAACCAATTGGACTTGATCCAATCAAGCCCAAACCAAATTTAATTAAATTATATTTAATTAGACTTAATCTCAACCCATTGGCTTAATCAAATTAAGCCAATTAGTAATCAAATTGCTAATCGATCCTCCTGCAACACTTGTACTGGGTTAAATGTCAATCGTATTGATCATTTAATCCTAGAATGATTCTTAATCGTTGATCAACCATCCGATCAGATCATGAACTCTAATGTGTGTGACCTCATAGGACCGAACCTAAGTCGGTAGCACAGAAATAAATTTCTGTACCAATCAAAGTGACCATCTAGCAATGGTACCCGACGACCGGATAGGTCGAATGTGTAGAACAACATCCTTAGAACCCATGCGGATATAATTTTCATATAATTCATCCCCTTGACCAAAATGATCATAGGACACCCCAGAGTTCAACTGTCAACTCTGATCAGGTTGTCCACATTGTATTTCAAAATATCAAATCCATCTGATGGATTATCCTGGCCAAGGTTTTGCTAAATTGAAATACTGCGACTCATTCTTCTCCAACTCTTGGAGTGGTCAATCCCATCTCGATCATACTCTAACTTCGCAAGTACTTGACTGTGCCCAGAAGCCTTCCATCCCTGAATTAGAAATTTAGTTAGTCCAGTACCAAAGCATAGTGAGTTGCTTGCAAGTCACTGAGGCGATCTCAAGTCTAAGGGACACTTATACCTATATCCCATCAGAGACATTCTCGACAGCAGAATACTCTAGAGTTGGTCACGTTCAATAATGATGTACCCTTACATCTCACCTGTATGCCATACCAGTATCTCCACACTCTATGGTTAAGAGGACAACCAACCCATATGGCCTACAGCAACCTATGCTCGATAGAAGCTGTCGTCCTTATTAACAGCTTATCATTTGGTCGTGAACAGTTTTAAGAACTAATCGATAAATCCTCTCTTTATCGAACTTAAATAGTTCTAAGGACTTCATAATAACAACGGAGTTCATTAGAAGATGAAAGCTTATGATGAAGATGCCAAATATATTTTATTTATTAACAAATCAATTACAATACTTGGTTGCTCAACCGTCAACAGCTTGACGATTGGCTTTTTGGGACACATTTTCCAACAACTCTCACTTGTCCTAAAGTCACTCGGCACAGTATCTAATACCCATCTTCGACTTGTGGTTGTCAAACTCCTTTATCACCAGGGCTTTAGTGAAGGGGTCGGCTAGGTTCTCCTTTCCATCGATCTTCTGAAGGTCAACGTCACCTCGATCCATGATCTCTCAGACCAGGTGGAAGCGGCGCAAGATGTGCTTCATCCGCTGATGTGCTTTGGGTTCTTTCACCTGAGCTATGGCACCAGTGCTGTCGCAGTAGTGTAGGACTGGACCATCGAGGGAGGGTGCTACTCCGAGCTCGTTAATGAATTTTCTCAGCCACACAGCTTCCTTCGCGGCATCCGATGCTGCGATGTACTCTGCTTCACAAACAGAGTCTGCCACAGTATGCTACTTGAAACTCTTCCAGCAGATGGCTCCACCATTCAGAGTAAAGATATAACCTGACACACTCCTGCTGTCATCATGGTCAGATTGAAGCTAGAGTCTGTGAACCCCACAAGTTTCAGATCTGACTTGCCATAAACCAACCATTGGTCCTTAGTATTTCTCAAATACTTAAGGATGGCTTTAACCACTTTCCAGTGATTTTCTCTAGGATCAGATTGGTATCTACTCACTACTCCTAGTGAGTATGCCACATCTGATCTTGTACATGTCATGACGTACATGATAGATCCCACGACTGAAGCATATGGGACTCTACTCATACTCTCTCTCTCTTCAGGAGTTGTCGGACAATCTTTCTTAGAGAGAGAAATTTCTTGACCTATCGGTAGATAGCCCTTCTTGGAATTCTCCATGCTGAACCTCTTCAGCATAGTGTCTATGTACATGGACTGGGATAACCCAAGCATCCTTTTAGATCTATCCCTATAGATCTTCATCCCTAAGATGTATGATGCTTCACCTAAGTTCTTCATGGAGAACTGTGATGACAACCAAACTTTTATTTCTTGTAGTGCGGGGATGTCATTTCCGATTAAAAGAATATCATCCACGTACAAGACAAGGATACCACAACTAGATCATTTGCCCATTTATAGATGTAGGGCTCTTCTCCATTCTTAATGAAGCCATACGTTTTGATCACCTTATCAAAATACATGTTCCAACTCCGAGAAGCTTGCTTCAGTTCATAAATGGATCTCTGAAGCTTGCACACCTTGGACTCATCTGTGGATGTAAACCCCTCAGGTTGTATCATATACACCTCTTCAGTCAGCTCTCCATTCAGGAAAGCTGTCTTTACATCCATCTGCCAAATATCATAATCCAGATGGGCAGCTATTGCAAGTATTATCTGAATGAATTTGAGCATTGCCACAGGAGAAAATGTCTCGTCATAGTCAATACCATAACGTTGACGATACCCCTTGGCGACCAGACGGACTTTATAGGTCTCCACCTTTCCGTCTGCGCCCCTCTTCCTTTTGAAGACCCATTTACACCCAATGGGTTTAACCCCTTCAGGTGGGTCAACCAATGTCCATACATCGTTGACCTTCATGGACTCCATTTCGGATTTCATGGCTTCAAGCCATTTCTCGAAATCAGGTCTCTGCATTGCATCTATATAGGTGATCGGATCCTCATTATTCTCATCAAGTTCGATGGGATCACCGTCCCGGATCAAGAAACCATAGTATCTGTCCGGCTGACGCGGTACTCTATCGGATCGCCTTAATGGTGCAGGTATATTGGGCTCCGGATCTGATCTAATCATATCCGACTCAGGTTCAGCTATTGGTGTCGGTCCTTCTACCTGTTGAACTTCATCAAGTTCAACCTTAAAGGCAACGGTTCCTTCACCAAGGAACTCCTTTTCTAAAAAGATTGCCTTAAGGCTGACGAACACTTTTTGTTCATCAGCATGGTAGAAAAAATATCCTTTTGTCTCTTTGGGGTACCCTATGAATGAGCATTTGTCAGACTTAGGTCCAAGTTTGTCTGTGACTAATCGTTTGACATAGGCCGGGTACCCCCAGATCCTAAGGTGTGAAAGTGCTGGCTTACGTCCCGTCCATATCTCATATGGAGTCTTAATTACAAACTTACTTGAAACTCTATTTAACAGATAACAGGCCGATTCGAGTGCATATCCCCAGAAGGATATCGGCAAGCTAGCAAAACCCATCATGGATCGGACCATGTCTAACAGAGTCCGATTCTTCCTTTCAGACACACCATTATGCTGTGGTGTTCCTGGAGGAGTCCTTTGAGAGAGAATCTCATTCTCCTAGATATGTGAGAAACTCACTAGAAAGGTATTCTCCTCCTCGATCAGATCGAAGAGTTTTAATACTCTTCCCAATTTATTTTTCTACTTCACTTTGGAATCGTTTGAACATTTTAAATGAATCCGACTTATGTTTCATCAGATAGACATATTCATATCAGGATAGATCATCCGTGAAAGTTATGAAGTAGAAATATCTACCTCTAGCACTGGTGCTCATGGGCTCGCATACATCAGTATGTATTAGGCCCAAGAGCTCAGTAGCTCTCTCACCTTTTTCAGTAAAAGGTGACTTGGTCATTTTACCAAGAAGACATGACTCACAGGTTGGAAGTGATTCACAATCACTGACTTCGAGGATTTTCTCTTGAGTCAACCTGTTTATTCTGTTCTTATTTATATGACCTAGCCTACAGTGCCATAAGTAGATATCTGACATACTAACTAATCTAGGGTGCTTGCCAGTAGAATAGACTCTTATCAGACTTGATCTTTTTGGTCTGGCTCTGCACTGATGTCCCAGCCTGAACTTGCACCTTCTTCACTTTCTTCTTCTTGTTCTTCTTCCCTTTCTTAAAAGGTCGAGAACCAGAAGACGAACCTCCCACTAAGTTCACCGACTCCTTGTAAAGTTGGTGATCCTTCTCAAAATTCTGAAGCAACCCCAGTAACCCGTGGTAGTTCTCTTCAAGCTTTGTCATTCTATAATGAGTGAGGAATGGGAGATAAGACTTGGGCAGCGAGTTCAGTATTGCATTTTTCTCAAGCTGCTCATGCAAGGGAAAGCTGAGCTTGCTCAATCGTTCTATCAGCTCGATCATGTACATTACATGATCAGTGACAAAGGCACCATCCCGCATTTTGGCATTGAAGATGGCACAACTAGTCTTGTGCCTCTCCACGTCATCGGGTGTGCCAAAGGCATCCTCTAACACTTGAAGCATGTCCTTTGGCTGAGCCGTCTCGAATCTGCGACTGAACTCGTCGCTCATAGCAGCCAGCATGATACAGCGCACCATGGTCCGATCACTGAGCCACTTCTGGTAAGTGTCTCTGACTGTTCCACGTGCATTGATAGCTGGCTCCTCAGGTGCAGGATCCATTATCACATATAGGATCTGTTCATGCTCCAGGACTATCTTCAACTTTCGGTACCAGCTACCGAAGTTGGGTCCCACCAACTTATCATTGTCCAACAATGATCGGAGCGATAGGAAAGTGGCCATATTTGCACAAAGGAGAACTATAACCTAATTAGTAATTGATTCATTAAACCTAAAGATTTAAATTTTAATCAAAAAGTTTCTCCCACTATTTTATTCGAATTGATAGCCTCTACCTCCAATTCGAGGAATTACCCTAATTCCTTAGTGGGTACTAGAATCCACTTAGACTGTACACAAGCCCAACTTTGGTTGGCCAACCCATGTACATCTAAGGGTAGGTTCATAACCAATTGTTTCTCTAAATAATTTCTAGTAATTTTAATTTTGCCTCAGAAACCTAATCAGTAGGCTTTGGCCTCCACTGTAAGGATCCGATTAGGTCCAACCATTAACATGATCATACTTGGTGTATCTAACCAATGAATGATTAAGCCCAACTTTGGTTGGCTCACCTAACCACCATTAGAGAGACACTTCCAAGTCGTCATATGATGAGTGATAATTTCATTAGTCAACAAGCACCAGGCCTTTGGGTCTGTAATGATTATTGAGTTAATAGACTCATTATCAAACACCTTAATGGGAGGCTATGACTCAGTTATCTCCATAACTTTATCATTTTAAGGACCTAATAATTTTAGAAGATTTAAATAATATAGAGGATGAGGTCAGATGAACCAGCTTATCATGATCCTCCCACTGGCTTCACCAAGTCAGCTTAAGGGAGACCAGGGCTGGTCTAGGAGCACCTAAATCAGTCACACTGATTTACCTAGCTGACATGGGTTAGCTCGAATAGTCAAGTGATCCGATCAAAACATAATTTCATCAAGAGGTCAGGTAAGTTTGATCAGTGGGAGGGTCTGCCAAAGCTTGCCTTAGACACCATCAGAAATGGCCAGGTAAGCGGGCTCCCAATTAAAAACCACCAGTCTGGTTTACCTTAGACACCAACTGGTTTAAATAGTTTCGATTAGATCCACCTAACAGTTCGTGCTAGACCGCTTAGCCAAGAATCAAGTCCATTTGGTTCTCGTTAAAGACATGGACTTGACCAACTATAACTATTGTAATTGATCTAGAGAATCTTTGACCTAATCTAAGACAACAATTGATTAGATTTAGTCAATTCTCTAATTAAGTCCATCTTTAATCTAACCATAGGTCTAACCCAATTAATGGACCTAATTCTCACTAACCCATTAACCCAATGTGTTATGATTTGTGTCTTAGGTTCTTCAATTCACAATCCTAGAACCTAATCAAACAACTTCTTAATTCTTAATTAAGTTTTGGGCTGAGGGTTGGGTTCGGCTTTTCAAAAAATAATTTTCATATCTGTAAAATAATTTTATAATATGATTCTATCAACCATATTGCATGTTTGATTCATAATCAAGATACAAGTGAAATAAACATGAAACTACTTTAGATCTAATCTAAACAGGTTCATGTAATTGAAACAGTTTCAACTTTAAATAATTTTTTTGCACAAAAATTATTTAACAAAGAGATTTTATTTCAGATTTAAACACCTTTTAAATCTAGTAAATCATAAATTTAATCTAGATCATATCTAACAAATTTATGATTAAAGATAGATCTACACAAACTAGGACAACCTTTGCACCGTAAGGGGTAAACCTTACAGAAGGACAACCTTGCAGTTTGTGATTGATCTAAAATTTTAATTTCAGATTTAATAATCAGATTATAAATTAGATCTAATCTAAAAAATAATCTAAGCATGTATAAATAATCATGTAATAAAGAACCTATGCTCTGATACTAATTGAAGGAACAAGATCTAGGGTTTCAGGGTTAGATCTTGAAATTTTTTCAAGATCATACAGCGGAAGACTAAAATAAATCAAAATTTATTTTTTAAAATCAGAGAATCTCTAGATCTAAGATCCTATTACATGATTATTACATAGCATTAAATCAAAAATTAAAATATATAAATATAGCATGAACTACATGTTGATCATATCAACATGTTTCTATACCACATCTAATGATGTATTAAACAATAGATCAGATCTATTACCTTGCAAGTTAGATGCTCTAACCTCGCTGATCCAGGCTTGAGGATGATGTTGCAAGCTGCACACGCGTCCGGCCTCTAGGAGTCGTCTACACGAGCCCATGAATCTCGATCAGAAGTCCTGCTTCAGAAAATCAGCACAGTATGCTAGTACTGCGCTGATCCTTCTTTGATGGTTGATCAGGTGCCTCCTTCTTCTTGATTTGGACTCTTCCAAAGATAGAAAGTAGAAGGAGGAGTTTCAGATCTGAGACACTCTCAGAAAACTCAAGATGAAGGGAGGAAAGATATGAAAATAAAAAATCCTAGAAGAAGACCCTCTTCTTCTTCACGTTTTTTTCTCTAGACACCTTAACTTACATCTTTTATATCTCCACGACCCAAAGGTATTTCTCTCTGATTTTTGGATGGCCCAAAGGTCTCTCTAATCTCTATCTTCTCCTAAAATTTCATGAAGAAATTCATTTTATACAGAGAGATATGATAGAGTCCTTGTCTAGGTCAAATACCTAGTCAAGGCTTATCCAAACATGGCAAGTTAAGGGGCGCCCAACTCTTGAGCACTTCCTCCATATTTTCATGCATGGATCACCAGCAAAGGGTCTACAATGTGTACCCTAAAATCCATAAAAATTCTAAAAAAAAATTGGATAAATTCGGTGCAAAATTGAAAGAGTTTTGAATTTCTAAAACTCTATCTCATAGAATTCGAAATCCAAACTTATTCCTTTTTTATTTGATCCAAACCACCTTCCATGTAAGAAAGAAGAGAGGAGACCTTTTGTGAACGTGGGAGAGACCTGGGAGAGGGCTTTTGTCGCACAAAATAAGTGAAGATTGGCGTTGAATAAGAGAGAGGGTGTGGGGAAGGCTTATGTGGCACAAGGTGGAATCCTAGTCTTACTAGGATTCTTTCTTATGACTTATTTTAATTTAGTTTTCCAAACCAAATCAAACCAAAATTAGATCAACCTAATTAAAATAGGTCTTAACCCAATTAAGAACCTAATTTAATCAGATTAAATTAGATTTAAATCTGATTTAATCTTCTAATCAAATTAGAAATTAGATTGACCCAAGTCCTAGTTGAACTAGGACTAGTTTTTTCTTGCACTTGGCTTATCCAATAAACCAATTGGACTTGATCCAATCAAGCCCAAACCAAATCTAATTAAATCATATTTAATTAGACTTAATCGCAGCCCATTGACTTAATCAAATTAAGCCAATTAGTAATCAAATTGCTAATCGATCCTCCTGCAACACTTGTACTGGGTTAAATGTCAATCGTATTGATCATTTAACCCTAGAATGATTCTTAATCGTTGATCAACCATCCGATGGGATCATGAACTCTAATGTGTGTGACCTCATAGGTCCGAACCTAAGCCGGTAGCACAGGAATAAATTTTTGTACCAATCGAAGTGACCATCTAGCAATGGTACCCGACGACCGGATAGGTCGAATGTGTAGAACAACATCCTTAGAACCCATATGGATATAGTTTTCATATAATTTATTTCCTTGACCAAAATGATCATAGGACACCCCAAAGTTCAACTGTCAACTCTGATCAGGTTGTCCACATTGTATTTCAAAATATCAAATCTATCTGATGGATTACCCTGGCCAAGGTTTTGCTAAATTGAAATACAGCGACTCATTCTTCTCCAACTCTTGGAGTGGTCAATCCCATCTCAATCACACTCTGACTTCGCAAGTACTTGACTGTGCCCAGAAGCCTTTCGTCTCTGAATTAGAAATTCAGTTAGTCCAGTACCAAAGCACAGTGAGTTGCTTGCAAGTCACTGAGGCGATCTCAAGTCTAAGGGACACTTATACCTATATCCCATCAGAGACATTCTCGATAACAGAATACTCTGGAGTTGGTCATGTTCAATGACGATGTACCCTTACATCTCACCTGTATGCCATACCAGTTCTCCACACTCCTTGGTTAAGAGGACAACCGACCCATATGGCCTACAGCGACCTATGCTCGATAGAAACTGTCGTCCTTATTAACAGCTTATCATTTGATCGTGAACAGTTTTAAGAACTAATCGATAAATCCTCTCTTTATCGAACTTAAATAGTCCTAAGGACTTCATCATAACAACGGAGTTCATTAGAAGATGAAAGCTTATGATGAAGATACCAAATATATTTTATTTATTAACAAATCAATTACAATACTTGGTTGCTCAACCGTCAACAGCTTGATGATTGGCTTTTTGGGATACATTTCCCAATAATATTAACCATGGTGCACTTACAAATGTACAGAAGAAGAGAATAACCCTAGAAAAGCTTTCAGAGAATCAAGCATGCAGTAGCTAGCCTAACTAGTGAGTGGTCTTCTTTCTAGCTTCAGTGTTTTTTATTTACGTGAGAATTATGAAAATGCTTTATTTTAAAGTAAGAAATCAGATTTGATTTTATACCATATTTTCTATACAAAGTGTGGAAACAAGATGTGATGAATGTTTGATGTTATGTTATAAATGTATATGCATATGTGTATGTATATTTGGGTTGGAAAAGTATTTTGAGCAAGTTCACCACCACCAGAAAATCTATAGGGCAATCATGCATCAAGGCTGCCTATTGGCATGATCAATCTATAATGTTAGCCACCTGTGGTAGTACTACAAGAATCAGAAGCCTGGTGGGGTAAAGCACCAATGCTAGGCATCAAGACTGCCCAAGGGAGTGGTGCTCTATGGTGTGAGTTGCCCACAGCCAGAATAGCACCCAATGAATCAAATAATCAGAGAAGCAAAGTCTATGTGCACGTATGGCTAGCGAAGAAGAGCCAGAAATTCTTTTTGCTTACTTGACTAGCTCAGTAAGAAATGGTTTTAGCTAGTGCTTGGTATGAGCAGGCTCAATGGGTGTATGTGGTGTTCGTTTTCTAGAGAGGCAAAGAATGAGATTGCAGATTTTGAGAAAATAGTTTAATATGGTTTATGTTATATTAAAAGAAAGATATAATATGTTTGAATGATGAGAATGCTGAATTTTACTTATGGAAAGTTTTAAAAGTATGTGGTGTTTTTGATAAGATAAACATAGAGATTGCTTCACTATATCATTTCATTCTTGTTTATAATATAAATATTTGAAAGGTTTATAAATTATGAAAAAAATATGTTTACCATATATATTTTGAGCATTAAAGTTAAATCATTATATTTCTCCGACTGTTAGATAGAATGACCATTCACTGGGACATAAGTCTCACCACTTCACTTATTTTTGTAGATTTGAGGTGTACTAGAGCATGCTAATGAATCGTGCTACATCATCAACATTCAACACTAGTTGAGGTTGGGCCACTTTAGCTTGGAAAGTTGCTTTTGGGATTGTCTATATGTATAGAGTGTTATGTGTACATTGTGAGACTTAATATATAGTACTTTGAAGTTGAATATAAGATATTTTGAATGATATTGAAAAGAGTGAAGTATTATGTATATTTTTGAGATAAATAAGATTATAATTTTTTTTCTACAGATTGAGATATAATGATCTGAATTATAGTAGGTTATTCTAGACAGATAGGGTTTACTAGTAGCTTGTGAACTAGTAGCTGAGTATGTATCCATATGCCTAGTTTGTCGGTAGATAAAAGCAAAACATCAAGATCCAGCTGGAAAGTTACAACTGCTTCCTATTTCTAAGTGGAAATGAGGGCATATCAAGATGGATTTCGTTTCAGATCTCCCAAAGACAAGAGAGGGTAATCATGCAATTTGGGTAGCGATTGATAGATTGACCAATTCAGCCCACTTCCTCCCTATCAAGACAACATTTACACTGGATAGGTTAGCTAAGATTTATGTTGATGAGATTATTAGTAGGCATGGGGTTTCTATTTCGATTGTATTTGATAGAGATCTTAGATTTACTTCACGGTTCTAGCTTAGTCTACAACAGGCTATGGGTATGAAATTGAGTTTCGATATAGCTTTCCATCAGCAGACAGATGGGCAGTCGGAGAGGCTGATTCAGACATTAGAAGATATGCTTTGAGCTTGTGTTATAGAAGTCTTAGGCAATTGGATGAACATCTACCACTGATGGAGGTTGTATACAACAATAGTTATCATTCCAGCATACGTATGGCTCCATTCGAAGCCTGGTATCGAAGGAAGTGCAGAACATCGATTTGTTGGGATGAAGAAGGGGAAAGGAAGTTATTGGATCTAGAGATAATTTAGATTACAGCTAACCAAATCTGGTTGATTAGGAAAAGATTGAAGATGGCTCAAGATCAATAGAAGAGTTATACAGATCCAAAGTATCGGGATGTAGTTTTCAGTATGGGCAACAAGGTATTCATCAAAATTTCTCCTTAGAAAGGTGTGCGACATTTTGGAAAGCATGAAAAATTGAGTCCATGATATATTGGACCTTACGAGATAGTGGAATGCATCAGACCAGTGGCTTACTACCTTGCCTTCCCGTTTGTGCTTTCACAGATTTACAATGTGTTTCACATATCGATTTTAAGAAAATACATACAAGACCCCTCATATGTTTTGCAGTCGCAATCAATCGAACTAAAGGAAAATTTGTCATGTCCCGAAGCATCGGTACAGATTTTGGGCAGGAAGGAAAAAGAGTTGCAGTCTTGGATTATTCCATTAGTTAAGGTTCTCGAGAGGAACCATAAGATAGAAGAAGCTACCAGGGAGAGAGAAGAGATGAGAGCTAAGTATCTATATCTGTTTGAATTTCAAGGTAACTAAATTTCGAGGACGAAGTTCTTTTAGAAGGGAGGGACAATTGTATCACTCCGATCCGAGATAGCGGATGCCTAAGCTGAGTTACCAAACCTTGGGGGACTAAGAAACCTAATTTTTCTTTAACATGCATTGCACGTCATTTCATTGCATAATATGACATGAACATACATTAAACTTTTAATTAGACCAATGATAATGAGGTAGGGTCCACATATGATTGTGATTGAAGCATGAGATGAAATGTGAGTAGTATTAGTGGAAATGAAAGTGAATTAGTGATTAGTATATGAGCATAGTACAAAGTGGATTAAAAGAGAGACATTATAAGGGTATGCACATGTGGCCTAGTGTTGAGATGTCATGCCATAAACAAGAAGTGGAGTGCAGAAAATTCACATGAAAGTGCATGTATGCATGAGTGGCAATTTTGCAAAATTGTGTTAGTAGAAGGGCAAAATGGTCAAAGCACCAAAGTTGCCACATGTCCACACATTTCCTCACCTCTTCCTTTCTATTTTTGGTGTCTTCTCCTCCTTGTGCCATGCAGCAACTTGTAGCCACTCATCACCCAAAACAGCCCACCACCTTCATTCATTCTTTCTTCTCCTTTCATTTGTTTCATTCTTACACTTAGAATAAAAGAGAGAGAGAGAGAGACTAAGACTAAGAGAGAGAGAAATCAGAAGAAAGAAAGAGAATTTCAGGTCCTAAACTAAGAGAACAATGCTTAGAACACTTGGTTAATACTATTGAAGCAAAGTTGGAGGATTGAAAGAGAGTACTGCTGGTTTTGGGAGAAGACAGTGTACTGTTTTGTGATTGTTCTTACATTTTCAGTAAAAGGGGTAGGAGTTCTAGCTTGTAACTTATTTTGATTTGAGGTTTTGGGTGTAAAATACATGAATTATCATTCCTTTGATCAAGTTATAATGTGATTTTGGGTTAAGGACTTTGATGTTATGTCACTGCCATGTGAAGAAATTCATGGAAGTTAGGTTTGTTTAGGCTAAACTGAACTAGTTTGATTTGGGTGTGATGAGGGAGTTGGAATATGAACTTAGCTTCTGAAATACATTAGATTTTCATGGATTTATCAACATCTCTAAAATAGAGCAAAAAGTGAATGAAGATGTTTATGATGTGTACAATTGGTGTGAGGTGTAGAGGTTAGAATAATGTGTGTGCTGTGTGGTGTTTGAGTAAATGGTAATTGTGCTGTGTGTTAAGTGGACTATTTGAGGGTTGAATTATGGTCATATTAAGCTAAGTAGTAAGAAGGATAAATAGCTATAAGAAAGAAAAATAAGATGTAAAAGGTGATGTTAAATGTGTTAGTGCCATGAGGAAGAATCTAAGAGACAATTATGAGAATAGTTGAAAGCTTAGCAATGGCAAATTGTTTAAGTTCGTGAAAAGTTAAACTCGATAAAAATGGACAAGCATAAAGTATATCATGCATTTTTGCATTCACATATCATGTAGTGTATTGCATTAATCAAGGTGCACTTACAAATGTACAGGAGAAGAAAGTAACCCTAGAGAAGCTTTCAGAGAATCAAACATCAAGGAGGTGCAGTAGCTAGCCTAACCAGTGAATGATCTTCTTTCTAGCTCTGGTGTTTTCTATTTATGTGAGAAATGTGAAAATATTTTATTTTAAAATAAGAAATCAAATTTGATTTTATATCATATTTTCTATACAAAGTATGGAAACAGAATGTGATGAATGTTTGAGATTATGTTATAAATATATACACATATGTATATGTATATTTGGGTTGGAAAAGTGTTTTGAGCAAGTTCACCACCATCCGAAAATCTATTGGGCAATCATGCATCAAGGCTACCTATGTGGATGATCAATCTATAGCATGAGCCGTCTGTGGTAGTACTACAAAAATCAGAAGTCCAGTGGACCAAAACACCAATGCTACGCACCAAGACTATCCATGGGAGTGGTGCTTTATGGTGTGAGCCATCCGTAGCTAGAATAGTACCCAATGAATCAGATAATCAGAGAAGCAAAGTCTACGTACGTGTATGACCAGCAAAGAAGAGCCAAAAAAACCTTTTTGCTTCTTTGACGAGCTCGATAAGAAATGATTTTAGCTAGTGCTTGGTATAAGCAGGCTCAATAGGTGTACGTGGTGTTTGTTTTTTAGAGAGGTAAAAATTGAGATTGTAGGTTTTGAGCAAAATGGTTTAATATAATTTATGTTATATCAAAAGAAAGATATAATACTTTTGAATGATGTGAATGTAGAATTTTGCATATGGAAGTTTTAAAAAGTATGTAGTGCTTTTTGACAAGATAAACATAAAGATTGCTTTACTACATCATTTCATTCTTGTTTATGGTATAAATGTTTAAAAGGTTCATAAATTATGAAGGAAGTATGTTTCCTACATATGTTTGGAGTATTAAAGTTAAACCATTCTATTTCTCTGACTGTTAGATAAAATGACCATTCATTGAGACATAAGTCTCACCACTCCACTTATTTTTGTAGATTTTAGGTGTATTAGAGGGTGCGATTGAATCACGCTACATCGTCAGCATTCAGTACTAGTTGAGGTTGGGCCACTTTAGCTTAGAGAGGTGCTTTTGGGATTATCTATATGTATAAAGTATTATGTGTACATTGTGAGACTTAATGTATAGTACTTTGAAATTGAATATAAGATGTTTTGAATGATATTGAAAAGAGTAAAATGTTATGCACATCTTTAAGATAAATAAGATTACAGTTTTTTTCTATAGATTGAGATATAATGACTAAATTATAGCAAGTTATACTAGATGGATAGGGTTTACTAGTAGCTTGTGATCTCGGATATAAGATGCTAGCAAAATTCTACTCGATTATTATACCCTTACTCAGTCTAGGAGGAGGGGTATGACAGACAAAGTCAGAAATCCTTCATTGAGTTCATAAATCAAGTAAAGAAAAAAATTAACAAGATGGAACAAGGCTAATCAAGCGATATTGCCCGATATCTGATCAATCCGATCAAGACAATATAAATTAAATCATGATTGAATTACTATATAGATAATTTAATAAAATTATGGAAGATAAAATCTAATGATATCTTATCTGGTTAAGATGGGTGCCGGTATGCTGTACAGCAACTATGGATTATGACTCCACTAGTATTGTTCAAATGTATCATCAATCCTTTTAAAGATCTAAAAAATCTATGAAAGAGAAGTAATTTAAAGAGAGAAGTCTATAAGAAGAGATAAATAGTCTAGAGAGAGAAAATTTTAGAGAGAGAAACTAGAGAGAAAGAGAGAAAAGAGAAAAGAGAGAAGAGAGAAAAGAAAAAAAAGAGAGGAGAGAAGAGAAAGAAAAGAAAGAGTCTTTCTTGCTTTTTCTTTTCTTTTCTTTTTCTTTTTCTATTTCTTTTTTCCATTCTTTGGTGTTTAGGGTGAAATAGGGGACTTTTGTCCCCTTTCAATTTTGGGAACAAGGGAGCACCACCAGCGTAGTGGTGGCTGGTGGTGGCCAAGATAACTATGGTGCAGTTGTGCTTCCCTTCCCAAAGATCAGCAGGGACAAACAATGCCAGAAAAAGGAAGAAACGTGCATGAAAAAAATCAAAAAATAAGGCCTGGGTTTTCTCAAAGAAATTCTAGCAATAACTAATCAGAGATCAAGATTTGATGGTTGAGGATACGGCCCATGTTGGTGCAACCAATGGTCATTGGTCTGGTGCTCAACGACATCGGACAGTGTCAAAAATCCTACAAAATCACCAAAGAAAGGATTTCGACAAGAGTTGATCGGAGTCCCAACACCTATAGACTATAGAGGATGAGGAGAAAGATTACAGAGATTCTTATCTTTTTCCTGTGAGCTATGGCTTTGATTTTGGTGGGCGCGAAGAAGGTCATCTGAAACCACCAGAGGGAGAAAGACAATGAGAGAGAGAGAGGTTTTTGATGTGGATGCCCACGAAGGGGGAGAGGGTCTCCTCTTAAAGAGGAGTTCTAGAGTCAGCTCCACTCTGAATTCCATTAGAGAAGAAGAGTCTCGATGGGAGTCTTCTTCCTCCCTTTCATTCTTTTCCTCTTTTTTTTTTTTTTTGATGCTTTAAAATTCATGCACGAGCCATTTTGGGCTCTAATCCTGGTGGCTGGGATTGGGATATCACCATAACCATCCGATCTAGAGATTAGATAAAAGTCGATGACGTAGCACCACTTCATGTTGGATTCTTGGGTCTCACATAATTCTAAATATTTTCAATCAATCAAATATTTAATATTTAGCATCATTTCAAATATTTTCATTCAATCAAGATCATTAAAGATGCAAGGATTTAATAGAGATAAAAAAAGATTAGGTCTTATGCAGCTCAACAAAGACTTGGATGGTGCAGATGTTCTATCCGACTAACAAGGTGGTTCAGAGTTTGGCTATCTTGTCAAATAAGATTCGAAGTGATAAAGTTAAAAATCTTTTATTGAGTTTATAAATTAAATGGAGAGAGAGTTATAGGAGAGAGAAATTAATAAGATGGGATAGGCTTGATCAACGACATTGTCTGAAATTTCGATCAATTCAATCAAGATAATTTAAATCAAATCATGATTGAATTACTATACAGATAATTTAATAAAATCATGAATAATAAAATCTAATGGTATCCTATTTGACTAAGGTGGGTACTGGCATGCTGCATGGTGACCATGGATTAGGATCTCTTCGCTAACATCATTCAAATGTATTATCAATCTTTTCAAAGTTCTAAAAAATCTTAGAGGAAAATAATTTAGAGAGAGAGAGATCCATGAAAGAGATAAATAGTCTAAAGAGAGAATTAGAGAGAAAGTGGAGAGAGAAACCACAGAAAAAAAGAGAAAAGAGAGAGGAGGGAGGAAAGAGAGAGTCTTTCTTGCTTTTTATTTTCTTTTCTTTTCTTTGTCTTTTTTTTTTCCTATTCTTTGGTGTTTTGGGTGAAATAGGGGGCTCTTGTCCCCTTTCACTTTCGAAAACAAGCTGGGAGCCCCATCGGCATAGCGGTAGTCGATGGTGGACGAGATCACTGTTGTGAGCTGTGCTTCCCTTCTCAAAGATCAGTAGGGACAAATGATGCCAAAAAAAAGAAGAAACGAGTGGAAAAAAAATCAGAACAAAGAAATTTTGGTGATTACTAGTTGGAGACCAAGCTTTGGTGGCCAAGGATGTGGCCCATGGCGGTGCAACTGACGATCGCCAATCTGGTGCTTAATAGCATCAGACAGTGCCGAAAATCCTACAAAATCATCTAAGAAAATAGGAGAAACCATAGGTCAGATTTTCATAAAAAGATTCCGACAATAGCCGGCTGGAGTCCCAACATCTATGGGCTGTAGAGGATGAGGAGAAGGATTAGAGAGATTCTTACCTTTTTCCTACGAGCTATGGCTTTGATACTGACGGGTATGAAGAAGGTCAACCAAAATCAATGGAGGGAGAAAGATGATGAGAGAGAGAGAGAGAGGGAAAGAGGTATTTGATGTGGATGCTCACGGAGGGGGAGAGGATTTCCTCTTAAAGAGGAGCCCTAAAGTCGGCTCCACTCCAAATTCCATCGGAGAAGAAGACTCCCGATGAGGGTTCTTCCTCCCTTTCATTTTTTTCCTCCTTTTTTTCTTTTTTTTGGGATGCTTTAAAATTCATGTGCAAGCCATTTTGGGATCTACTCTTGGTGGCTGGGATTGGGGTATCATAGAACTATCCGATCTGGAGATCAGACAAAAGTCAATGATGTAGCACTATCTCACGTTGGATTCTTCGGTCTCTCTCTGACATCCAAAGTGATCTCATAGGATCATCAATAGGTGCTTGGTTGCAATCTGAGAAAGAAGGGTTGGACTAGATAGCAGATAACGTTCATAATACAATCCACAAAAACTATCCCATTGGAGACTCTATTTAAAAATATCATAAAATATCAAATACAATATGGTGGAGCATGCATCCAGCTTAGGGCGGTAGGCTTCTCAGACACTCATGCTCTTATGCATAGACACGTACGAGCATAAAACGAGGGAGGGTGGTGTAGGACTTTATAAGAGAAAAATTATTGCATGTGTTTGATGTAAATGAATCAAAATAAATTTCAAAATATATGTATGATGGAGTGCATAATTGAAAATTGATGAAATATAAAGAGCCACATGATGTGTTATTCATCGTAAAATTTAGACGGTCCAATTGCACCTGATGTATGCAATAAGAAGGCTTTACAAAAGAGACCAGATAATTACTGTCCCCTGTCTTGGAGTGTGGTTTCATGTGCCAACCCTAATCCGTTTGGGCGACTCAGATAACAAGCATGCGGACTTATCAGGCCCCACCATATTCATGAATCCAATGCAGCCCGCACGTGATGCAGAGAGAGAGGAACAAACCCAACTCCGCCGCTTCTTTGGGATTGAGGTAGATCCGAAGTGTGACCACTTTGGGATTGAGGTTGATCGGAAATGTGACCTCCCATTCATCCATCCCAAGGTGGACAATCCTCGTAGTAAGAGATCCATTCAGTTTGAACATTCCACAATATTTACGTAATTCTGTGTGTAATTCTGTCAGGATATGATATGACGTCTCAGTGTAGCCAAAAGATACAAAAGAAAAAGAATAAAGAGGGGGGAGTGGGGAGGAGAGAGAGAAGGATTATATCGAAATGATCGCTGCAGCCTTTCTCTTTATCTCTCCCTCTGTCCACCCAAGCAGCCTTTCTCTTTATCTCTCCCTCTGTCCACCCTAGCAGCTGATCTGCTTGATGGGAAAGGCGGAAGAAAAAATCTATGAAATGACGTTCCGGGTTTTCATAGAGAGCCGCGTCAAAAATCATGAATCATCATCCGAACTGTTTTAAACTTCAAAAAAATTTTGATGGACCACGGCCGACGTAAAAAACCTAATATAAAGTACATCATTTCATTCAATTAATCAATATAATTAATATATTTTAATATATATTTAATATTGATAAATTATTTTTTATTTAAAAAATTTATATAATAATAATATTATTAATCTTTTAAACAAATTATAATATTATATAACGTAATATAATTCAAAATGTTATGACGTAAGATATCATGAGAGGAATATTTTTATCTAATTATTTTTTAATATATATTTAATATTTTTATATTATTTTATTTATTTAAAAATAATGAATGATAAAAATATTTTAATTTTTTAAAAAAATTATGATATCTGATGTATATTATGAACGTAAGATGTAGGCATAGAATGTCATAATTTTTTTGAAAAATAAAAATATTTTTATCATATAAAATTTTTAAATAAAAAAATTAATTTATATATATTAAATATATATTAAAAAATAATAATTATATAAATTAATCAGATGAGATTGTGTATTTTATATTGAATTTTTTAAACCGGTGCACAAAAAATTTTGCTTTAAACCTTGGTGTTGACATGCTCCAAGGAAATGAAAACACAAACAATATTCTATCATCTGTGAGAATCTTACCTTCGGCTGGGCGACGTTTGAATCTTTACCGCAGCTAGCAAAACGTACTTTGCATCACCTGCCTCATTCTTCAGGACAAAAGCAATGCAACATTGCACATCTAGCATGGTTGCTGCTCCGGGAAATGATTCCATCGGACCAGGCATTCAAATAAAACCTTGGGATAGATGTAGTGTTATATGGTTAGTAACCGTAGGGGACATGTACTACAAAATCTATTGGAGGTAGGGTTGTTTGATGGTTCTACTGCAAAACAGCTATATTATTTGAACAAGAAATTGTTATATCGGACAGGAATAACTATTCCAGGGAGAGCTGCGATTAGCTATTTCTTAGCATGAAGATGTCTTTTATACATACTTTTACCTTTTCATGAAAAGAATAATCAACTAAATACCATTCTAAAATGTGGAGCCAAACAAAAATGTCATATCTTATAGCATAACCATTCCCATGGGCACAACTATTGTTGTTTCAATTTTTCCTATTACCTAACCATATGTAGCCTTAAACATTTTGCAAATAACTCTACAGCCAATTAGCTGAGGCGAGTACAACAATGGGTCAGATCTTTTTATGATCATTCAGGATTTTGAGATTACAACTCCTCTTTCTTTTTTTTTTTTTGCTAAAATACGACTCCTCTTTTTAGTGAGAAGATTGTGAATGGAGTTAGGAGAACAATACTATTGCGAAAGATTTGCATGCGATTGATAGTCCGTTAGTTCAGTAGTTGGATAGATCATTTCATGATGACAAAAGTAGCATGACATTTGATGGGTAATTGATGATCCAATCTGGCCAATGTGTATGTTGCTTATATGGCTTGGATTGTATGATAAATGTTTCATGAGAGAAGGAGGGAGACCCATATTGAACTTCCTACTAGTTAGGCAGAGGGATGTGACCTCTAGGTCCTAAAATGGAACTTTATAATGTTTTCATAAAACTTGGATATATTTTGAGAGTTGTTTTAATTTAATTTTTTGAATTTTCTAACTAACTTTGTGTGAATTTTTTAATAGTTCTAGTGAAAACTATTTCTTTTACATCATGTTGGAGTTTGTTCACCTTTGTATATTTTAATTGAATAAATGGTGATTTAGCATCTTTATTTTGTTCAAACATATGATAAAATGTAAAATAAATCTAATTAGAAACAATTACTGATTTTTCAAACATTATTATAAGTAAATTCAACCTTATTCTATATTTGACATTTATAATAGATTAATACTGAAATTATTATAGGAGTATAACATACGTATTATGTAGAATGATGTACCTCTTGTTGGAAATTGTGTCCTAAAATCAATCATCTAGGTTATAGATGATTGTGCTCCATACATGTATATGAATTATAAAATGATAAATATTATCTGACAAGATTCATCATAAGGAATACATCTTCATAAATAGAACTCATATGTTATGATGAAGTCCTTAGAGCTATTTTCAAAATGATAAAGGAGGATTTTATCATATCATTCTTAAATTCTGCTCGTGATCAAATAATACAATTATTATAAGGATGATAATTATTCAAGTGTAGGTCGTTGTATGCCATATTAGTTAGTTGTCTTCCTAATCGAGATGTGTGGTGACACGGTATAGTATATAGATAATTTATAAGAGTATATTTTACTGAGCATAATCACTTCTGAAATACTATGCTGTCAAGGATTGCTCTGATGGAATATTGATATATATGTTCTTCTGATCTGAGACTGTCTCGGTGACTTGCAAACAACTCATTGTGCTTTGGTGCTGGACTATCCGAATTTCTAATTCGATGACAGAAGATTTTTGAGTACAGCCAAGTACTTATAAAGTCTGAGTGTGAGTCAAGATAGAATTGATCGCTCCAAATAAAATTAGAGATGATGTATCATTATGTTTCAATTTAGCAAAATTTTGATCAAATTAATCCTAGTGAGGAGTCACAATATTTTTGAGGTTGAGACACAATGTGGACCACTCATTCTGAGTTGACAATTTAACCCAAAGTCATTTTTGAGCATCAAATATCAAAGGGATAAATTATATGATAACTATATCCATATGGGTTCTAGAGTGTTGCTAGACATACATTCGACCTATCCGGACGTCGAAAATCATTACTAGATGGTAACATCGATTAGTACAAAAATTATTCTTGTGCTACTAACTTAGGTTTGAATCTATGGAGTCACACACACAAAAGTACCGTCTGATCAAATGGCTAATCGATGATTATGAATCATTGAAGGGTTTAATTATCAATGTGATTGATGATTAATCCTTTGTAAAGGTTGTAATAAATTATTTACTAATAATTAGTAAATTAAAAAAATAATTAATTAATAATATGATTGTTAATTGGCTCAATTTGATTGAGCAATGGAGACTGGATCAGATCTAATTGAATTAGATTCAGTTAGGTTTGCTTTGGATTGATTGGATGCAGCCCTATTGGATCACAGGACTTGTTCCAATTGATCTCAGGGATGTAAATCCAATTTTAAGTTGAATAAAATTCAATTTAGTTTGATATAGACTTTGATTGGATCAAATCTTATTGATCAATAACTTCTCTAATATCCATTAAGAATCAATCTCTAAATCAATGAGATTTTAATCTAACTAATTCTCTAATTGAATTGAGACCTAATTGATTTCATAAATGGGTTAGGATCTAATTAGTTAGTTTGTTATAACTAATTCTTAAATTAGTTAGGATTGGATCCAAAAATTAGTTAGAGTTTAACCAAGATTCATGAGTCCTATTTGGAATAGGGCTGAACCAACTCTCTCCATCTATCTATTTAAGATCTCTCACGCCCCACACCTCTTCACCATGTAAAATCTCATACCCCACCAAAGGAGCCACATCCTCCCCTCTCTTTCGTGAAAAAGAAAGGATATCTCCTCCTCTTTTGGTCGCCAAAAAGAAAGGAGGGGCGTCCAAGTCGCCAAAAAGAAAGGAGGGGCATCCAAAAGTTGGACGCCCCATATCCCATGCATCTAGGCTTCCTTCCCAACCCCTTTTGAAAGAATTTTGTAAGGCTTTTGTTGTTGGTTCTTAGGCATCAAAGAGAAATTTTCTTGCTGGTTCTACAGTAAAAAATTGAAGAAAAAAAGTTCTTCCCAACGAGAGAAAGAGAAAAAAGAAGAAGGATCTTTTTTTGGGGGTGCAGCCTCGGAGAAGAAGTTCTTCTCTTAGATTTTTTCTCTATTTTTCTTTAGGATTAAAAATAGATTGAATTTAATTTTTAACATAAAAATTTAGAGAATAAATATCAAAGAAATTTGATTGGGTGTTTAGGGCTTCCTAGAGTTCTAGATCAAGGAGAAAAAGGGAGAAGAAGAGATAAGAATGCTTCTTCTCTTGGGTCTCTCTTTTGGATTCTTCTAGAGCTTAAGATTTTATATAATTTTTAGTATGAAAAATTAAATTAGATCTGATTTTTATTATAAAAAATCAGAGAAGAAAAGTTCTTCTTAAAGGTGTAAAAAGAAGAGAGAAAGGTTCTCTCTTGTGCATAGGAGAATTGAGAAGAACTGGTTCTTCTCTTGATCTCTATCATAGAGATCTGTTGCGTGGATCTAGAAAGAAAAAGAGAGGATCTTTTTATTCTTCATCTTCTTCATGTTCCTCTTAGATTAGCCAAAACATGGTGTCTTCGCGAGCTAGCACTCTCGGTGAGATCGATCAACACATGGGCTTCGTGTGAATACCTGTAGAGGCCGGAGACGTGTGTAGCTGTCGAGCATCATAAAGAATCAACTACTATAAATTTTAGATGCGGTGATCTGCTATCTACACTCAGGTATGGAGTTTTGAACTCAATTCATATTTAGATATAATCTAAATATAATTTAGATATGATCTAATTACAAATAGATATAATCTGTACTTGCTGAATTTTAGATTTTAGATTTACATACATGCATATTAGTTCATGTCATAGTTTCTTTATGATAGTTTTAGATTTGATCTATACATGTATTGTAGATTAAATTATTTAATCTATGTATATTATGTTGTAAAATTTTAAAAATACATGCATAAACCATCATGCTTCCCTTCAACTGGTATCAGAGCGAAAGTTCGTTATGACATGAGTATATATAAATGTAGAGTTGAAATCTAGATTTAGCAATGAATGAGATGTATTATGATCTAATTTTAGATATAATCTAATATAAAAATCAGATCTGATATAATTTAGATTTGATTTAAATTTTTGCATATATAATATATGACTAGATTAGATGATCCGATTAGCAAGTACTTGAATTGAACTGATCAGCAGGCCATCTGGTCACAGGAGCAAAAGGGTTTAAAGGTCTTATTTTCTTATTTGATAGGATGCTCTAATGATATGTAGGGGTGTCATGTGATTTAATCCCATGAAGAAGAAAGCGAAAGGAAGAACTTACTTTTCTGCAAAATCCTGAATGATGAAATCCTAGGATTTGTTGTATATGATACAAAACTTGAATTGTATGAAAAGTTAAACATCTAATCTATATGATTAAAATTATTTTAATAATAAAAAATAAAATTTAAAATCATAAAATATTTAGATATGATCTAAAGTTTGTTATGATTAATTTTATTTCAGTTTATGTGAGAATTTTTAGATTTGAAACTATGTGATACTTGTTGGCATGCTAACTGAGCCGACTAGTTTTGAACTGAGTCCAACCAGTTCTCTAATTTAATTGGTTCAGTACTGACTGATCCGATCCAGTTGTCTCAGGCTGAACAGTAATAGTTACTATTTATGATCAGTTAGTCGATCAAGTATCAGACTTAGTCGACCTACTGAAGTGAGCCAACTCAATTCAGGGATGAGCCGTTCTAGTTTTCAGAATAAAAAAATTTGCATAAAATTGATGTAAAATTATTTTACAAAATTGAAATAATTTTAATTAATAATCTTAATCCATGTTAATGCTATACTTAATTAAAAATTAAAAAATATATTTTAGATCTAGAATTATGATTAAAGATCTAATGATATTGCATAAAATATGGGACATGGGTTAGATCAAATCAGGTCCTTTTAATTGGGTTAGACCTAAGATTAGAATCAAAGACCTAATGAACTAAAAGAGTAGTTGATCAAATCTAACCAATAGTTGATTTAGATTAGATCAAGGATATTCTAGATCAAACACAATAGTTATAGTTGATCGAGTTCATATTTTTGATTAAACCAAATGGACCTTGATTGAGGCTCAAAGATTGAACCCAAGTCATTGAGCTGATTAGATCACTAAGTGACTCAAGTTGACCCATGTCGTTAAGGTTAATTAGTATGACTGATTTAGGTATCTTGAACCGACTTGTTAGTTGGATCGACTTGTCTTTAGTCTTTCTCATGACTTAGTGAAGTCAGTAGTAGGATTTACGACATGCTGGTTGAACCCATTAGTCACTAATCCTTTACATGACTTGGTGAAGTGAGTGGAAGGATTTATGATTTATAGATCGACTGATGTCTTCTAAAATAAATTAATCAAATCTTCTAAATTATTAGGTCTATAAAATGAACTAGTTATGTGGATAACTAGATCATAGCCTCCTATTAAGGTACGTGATAATGAGTCCAATATTCTAAATAGGCATTGAAGGCGTCATACGCCTGGTATTTATTATGTATTAAAATTATTATCCATCATATGACCATCTTATTGTACCTTCAAATTAATGCTCAGGTTGATCGAGCCACACTCAGACCTGAATATTCATTTATTGGATACACTTGATGTTGTCATGTTAATGGTTGGATCTAACCAGATTTTTCAATGGAGGTGCTACACGCCTGCTGAAGAGATACCTGGGATAAAATTTGATTGCTAAAAATTATTTGAAAAAATAATTGATTATGAATCTACCCATGGATGCATTAGAGTTGGTCGAGTCACACTCGGATCTGAATGCAATCTGTGTGAATTTTAGTACCTGCTAAGAAAATTAAAGTAAATTCTCGGATTGGAGGTGAGGCTCTCAATTCGTATAAAATAGTGGAAGAACCTTTAGACTAAAGTCTAAATTTTTAGGTTAGAATATTATCACTCTGTTCACTGTTAGACAGAGACAATGTTATCGAATCTGACTTCGATAGTCAGTATCAGAAGTTGAATATAATTTTTGAGCGAATTGATCAAGAAGTCTCAGGCTAACCCAAACTGACCTAAAAGAAAAATCAGCAAATGATTGCTGATCAAGATAGTTATATGATAACTCTTTTAAGTTTCTCTATTGGTAATACTACTATCTGGATATTGGATATCGACTGTATAAGTTATGTTTGTAAATAGTTACAAAAGACTTCATGATAGTAGAAGATTTGTAAATGACAAGAGACTCCTGAATATTAGAGATGGAAGTTTGTTCCAGTCTTAACATTAGGAATCATCGACTTTGTTTTTAATCCTGAAGATATCATTTTAAGTGATTGTCACTATTATCCAATTTTATTAATGATGTCAATAAGAATGATTGTTGTGATATCGTTGTGAATGATACTGCAATAATGAGTGAATAATTAACAATGATATAAACTCAGTACCATAGTCTGTTAGTATAAAGTATACATCTAACTAGCACCCTAGATTAGATAATATCACAAAAAATTATTTTTGGTATAGTTGACTTAATCACCTTTTATTGGAAAGGATAAACGAGCTAGTGATGTTCTGAGTTTCATACATATTGATGATTTGCACTCATGAACATAAGTGCCAGAAGAGAGCTTTATTACTTCATTAAAATTTCTGACAACCTATCTTGATATGGGTGCATCTTGCTTATAAAGTACTAATCTGAATCGATTGAAATATTCAAATGATTCTGTAATGAGGTAAAAAAATAATTTACAAAGAGTATTATAACTCATCAGTTAGACTGATGAAGTGAATATCTTTATAGTAAATTTTTGATATATCTTGAAGAGAATTAGATTCTCTCTCAATAGACTTCTCCTGGGATACCACTATTTAAAAGAGTATTTGAAAGGAGGAATTAAACTTTGTTAGACATGGTTCGATCCATTGTAGGTTTGCTAGTCAGTCGGAGGTTATGCTTTAGAGGCTACTTGATATGTGCTCAAGAATATTCCGAGCAAATTGATCACCAAAACTCTATATGAGATATAAACTTGGATAATTTGATACTCTCTTATGCTAAGATTTGGGATGTCGAACTTATGTGAAATATTCACAAACCGACTAGCTTGATCTGATAAATATTATTTTAGAGATATTTATTCTACCTTCCTGATGGACATGAGATGTTCATGAATCTTAAGGCATTCTTTTTGAAAAAAAATTCTTTGGTGAAGAAACTGATGCTGTTAAGAGCAAGCTTGGTGAAGCTTGATAGGTAAAGGAACCAACTCTGACACAAACTAACAAGATCGGAGTTAATTAGATCAATTTCAGAGCTTGATTTAAAGGCATCTTTGAGTAAATACAGTAGAGTATCATGTTAGCCAAACAAATATTTTGATTTCTAAGTTTGAGAAGGAGATTTGATCTTCCATACGGATGCTATATAGGGTTTTAACTTTGAGAAGTAGCTTGGAGTCATTAAATTTGAAATAAAGTCCTTGAAGATTGATGATGTATGGATATTCATTAATTCATCTGAAGGGATAAGATCCATAGGGTGTGAGTAGATTTTAGATAGATAAGAAGCGTAGATGGAAAGGTAGAGACCTATTAATTCTGTTCGGTTGCCAAAGAATTTTATCAAAGTTATAGTATTGACTATGATGAGATATTTTTTTTGTGACAATCCTCAAGTCCATTCAGATTGAATTAAACTTTTCAGAGTTGAAATATATGTTTTGAACGTATGACTTTGTTGAGAATGAAGCAGAATCCTGTATGTACAAATGGGCTAATAGTTTAGTAATAGTATTCTGTATGTTGTTTGGATAAAATTTTTTTAATCAAGAATGACATCCCTATATTACAGGGAATAAAAGCTTGGTTGTCATCTCTGTTCTTCATAAAGGTTTGGAAGGTTATGAGAACCATCCTTAAGTATTTATGAAATACTAAGGACTAATGGCTCATTTATGGATTATTTGATTTAAAATCTATAAAATATTTATTTCAATATTTAGTCAGATCGAAATGATAAAATTATGCCAGATTATGTTTTTATCCTAAAAAGAGAAGCGACATACTGGAAAGGTTTCATCCAGTATTCAGTAGCCAGTTTTATTTACGATATGGAGTTCTTTACGGTATTTGAAGCTGGTAAAGAAGTGTTTGGTTATGGAAGTTCATTAGCGAGCTTGGAGAAGTATCCTTCGTTAATGGTCTGGTCCTTCTATATTGACAGTAGTATTGGAGCTATAGCTCAAGCTGAAGAACTGATATTTCATTTGAGAACTAAATACTTTCTGTATTGCAATCACCTTGTTCGATAAGATCAAAAT
Organism: Elaeis guineensis; assembly: GCF_000442705.2. Lineage (NCBI taxonomy): Eukaryota > Viridiplantae > Streptophyta > Magnoliopsida > Arecales > Arecaceae > Elaeis > Elaeis guineensis. The sequence goes on from NC_025998.2 coordinate 103,909,056, forward strand.
AAAATCGATCTTAGGAAGATTAATCGAAAGGAGAACTTGACCGACTTATTGACTAGAGCAATCAGATCTAAAGAGTTCGATGATCACAAATGGAAGATGGATATTTGATACTAATCTGATTGGCTTTAGTCTAAGTGAAAGTTGTTGGAAATTATGTCCTAAAGCCAATCATCTAGGTTGTAGATGATTGTGTTCTATACATGTATATGAATTATAAAATAATAAATATTATTTGATAAGATTCATCATGAGAAATATATTTTTCTAAATAGAACTCATATGTTATGATGAAATCCTTATAGCTACTTTCAAAATGATAAAGAAGAATTTATCATGTGGTTCTTAAATCCTGCTCGTGATCAAATGATATAATTGTTACAAGGACGATAATTGTATCAAGTGTAGGTCGTTGTATGCCATATTAGTTGATTGTCCTCTTAATCAAGATATGTGGTGTCATGGGTATGGCATATGGATGATTTGTAAGAGTACATTTCACTGAGCGTGACTATTTTTGGAGCACTCTGTTGTCAAGGGTTGCTCTGATGGGATATGAGTATATGTATCTTTCTGATCTGAGGCTACCTCGATGACTTGTAAGCAACTCACTGTGCTTTGATGCTGGACTACCTAAATTTTTAATTCGATGATGGAAGGTTTCTAGATATAGTCAAGTACTTATGAAGTCTGAGTGTGAGTTAAGATGAGATTGATTACTCCAAGTAACATTGGAGATGATGCATCAATGTATTTCAATTTAGTAAAACTTTGACCAAAGTAGTCCTAGTGAGGAGTCACAGGATTTTTGAGGTTGAAACATAATATGGACCACTCATCTTGGGTTGACAGTTTAACCCAAAGTTATTCTTGAGCATTGAGTATTAAAGGGATGAATTATATGATAACTATATCCACATGGGTTCTAGAGTGTTGCTGAGTATACATTCGGCCTATCCGGACATCAGAAATCATTGCTAGATGATAACATCGATTAGTACAAAAATTATTCTTATGCTATCGACTTAGGTTTGAACCTATAGGGTCACACACATAAAAGTATCGTCTGATCAAATGGCTGATCGACGATTATGAATCGTTGAAGGATTTAATTATCAATGTGATTGATGATTAATCCTTTACAAAGGTTACAATAAATTATTTACTAATAGTTGATAAATTAGAAGAATAATTAATTAACAATATAATTATTAATGGGCTCAATTTGATTGAGTAATGGAGATTGGATCAGATCTAATTGAATTGAATTCAGTTAGGTTTGCTTTGGATTAATTGGATGCAGTCCTATTGGATCACAGGGTTTTGTTCTAATTGATCTCAAAGATGCAAATCAAATTTTGAGTTAAATAAGATTCAATTTAGTTTGATATAGACTTTGATTAGATCAAACCCTATTGGATAATAGGCTTGATTGGATTAAGCCCTATTGATCAATAACTTTCCTGATATCCATTAAAAATCAATCCCTAAATCAATAAAATTTTAATCTAACTAATTCTCTAGTTGAATTGGGGCCTAATTGATTTCATAATTGGGTTAGGACCTAATTAGTTAGTTTGTTATAACTAATTTCTGAATTAGTTAGGATTGGATCCAAGAATTAGTTAGAATTTGACCAAGATTCATGAGTCCTATTTGGAAAAGGGTTGAACCAACTCCCTCCACCTATCTATTTAAGATCTCTCATGCCCCACACCTCTTCACCATGTAAAATCTCATACCCCACCAAAGGAGCCACGTCCTTTCCTCTCTCCATGAAAAAGAAAGGGCATCTCCTCCTCTTTCGGTCGCCAAAAAGAAAAGAGGGGCATCCAAGAGTTGGACACTCCATATCCCATGCATCTAGGCTTTCTTTCCAACCCCTTTTGAAAAGATTTTATGAGTCTTTTGCTGCTAGTTCTTAGGCATCAAAGAGGGCTTTTTTTGCTGGTTCTACAATAGAAAATTAGAGAAGAAAAGTTCTTCCCAACGAGAGAAAAAGAAGGAAGAAAAAGGATTTTCTTTTTAGTGTGCAGCCTTGGAGAAGGAGTTCTTCTCTCATATTTTTTTTCTATTTTTTTTAAGATTAAAATCAAATTAGATCTAATTTTTAACATAAAAATTTAGAAAAAAAATATTAAAAAAATTTAGTTGGATATTTGGGGCTTCTTAGAGTTCTAAATCAAGGAGAAAAAGGGAGAAGAAGAGAGAAAAATAATTTTTCTCTTGAGTCTCTCTTTTGGATTCTTTTAGAGCTTAGAATTTTGTGTAATTTTTAGCATGAGAAATTAAGTTAGATCTAATTTTTATAATAAAAAATCCGAGAAGAAAAGTACTTCTTAAAGGTGTAAAAAGAAGAGAAAAAGATTATCTATTATGAGTGAGAGAATTGAGAAGAAATGGTTCTTCTCTTGATCTATATCGTAGAGATCTGTTGCGTGGATCCAGGAAGAAAAGAAGAGGATCTTCTTGTTCTTCATCATCTTCATATTCCTTTTAGATCAGTCAAAATATGATGTCTTTGTGAGCTAGCACTCTCGGAGAGATCGATCAGCACATGGGCTTCATTTGGATACCTGTAGAGGCCGTACACATGTGCGACTGTCGAGCATCATGAAGAACTAACTACCATAGATTTTGGATGTAGTGATCTACTATCCGTACTCAGGTATGGAGTTTTAAACTCAATTCATATTTAGATATAATCTAAATATAATTTAGATATGATCTTATTACATATAGATATGATCTATATTTGTTGAATTTTAGATTTCAAATTTACATACATGCATATTAGTTTATGTCGTAGTTCCTGTATGGTAGTTTTAGATTTAATCTATACATACATTATAGATTAAATTATTTAATCTATATATATTTTACTGTAAAATTTTAAAAATATATGTACAAAACCACCACACTTTTCTTCACCTCTTGCATAGAATGTCAAATTTATATATCATAAATGCATTAATAGCATGCTGTAGCAACTAAGTTATCATAACCAAAAAGCATCTAAGTAGGATTTTATTATTGGATTCCGGTGGTGCAGCGGAAGGACTAGGTGTTTAAAGTACAATATATATAAATTTAGATCAGAAGAATACCTATAGTGCTAATCTAATTTTTACAAGGCATCCAAGTGTCTACCCTCCAATAATGATCTACATAAAAATTGAACCAAAGACAGCACTTCTTCTTCATCTTGCTCCAAGAGTTTCAGCCCCAAGAACTCGACGAACCTTGTACCGATCAGATTTCTCCGAGAACCTGACTCCATCCTCTCAGAACCTCCTCTAAACTTCTAATTATCTTTTTTTTAGACCCTCACAACCCTTGTTAGGACCAGATAAGGCTTTGTCTTATATCTCAAAATCTTGTCCTAAAACTAGGATGGGTTGTAAGAAAGAAAAGAGAGCAACGGAGACAAAATTGAAAACTTGATTTGAATCCACCGAACACCCAGCACCTAGGCTAATTTATAGCCACTAGAGAAATATCAAAAGAGAGGGACACGCTCCATAAAAAAGTCTTATCTGATCAAATTATCAAAGATAAGAGTTCCTTCAAGTAGAAGGACTCTTATCAATGATACATCGATCAGCACCCTCTTTTGCGTGTGAGAACAGAGAAAGGATGTTTTTGCATCTCTTATCAAATTATAAAATTCCATAAAAATCCATGTGGATAAGAAATTCAATCCTAATCTTAGATCACCTAATAAGGGGATCAAAAAATCCATAAAAAAAGTGATCCTCACACCTCTTCATGCTAGTGCTGATCACCGCAAGTGTGCGCATGCAAGGAAGCTTCAAGCATTCGTTTGGCCATCTGATAAGTCTAGAAAATTTCTAAAAAAATTATAAAAAATAGATTATCAGATATAAAATATTATCACAAAAAATAATTTCAATTTGACAGCATTTGATTAGGAGAAAGACTCTCCAAAATATAGAGAGACAAGATGCTTTTGCGCGTGCATGCAAGATACCCTTCTTGTTTCTAATTTTTTTCTACCCCAAAAATTCTAGAAAAAATCTATCTCATACTTTTAGATATGCATCAGAGGATAGAAGGTGATGTGAGCTATTACACACATCTTAATCCTATACCAAAAGGACTCTTTTCTTCTGCTCACACCAACATGCACGCGCAAAACCTGTTTTGCGCCAAGAGTCCACCATAACTTGGACTCTTCATAATTGACATTAACATGGGATGTGGCATCCCAATTTAGACTACTTATAGGTAGCACGATCTGACATAAATTCTCACCAAATTGAGCTAGCTAATTAGCAAGAGATGAGACCAAATTGATCTTCAAAAGAGCAAGGATTTCCACACATGCTAGTATGCTTACCAGAACCCTGATTGAATCGAAAATTTCAATCAATCTTTTTAAAAGGGTCTTTGGCTATTTTTTATATGTGTGTGACCTATTGAGTTTCACATTTAGTCATCAGTAAATTTAGGTACAAGTTGATCTAATTTGATTAGATTTCAATCTAACCGATTTAGGTCCAATCGAGCTAATCCGAGTTCAACAATTAGAATCCTTTCTAATTGATGATCGAATTAAACTCTTTAATTTGATCAAATCTACAAGTTAAAATTGATATCTAGCAATGTATCATGACTATCCAGAAGATATAAAATTTAATAAAAATATCAAATATACCCTTCAATGGTAAGTTATCGTGCAATTCAATCTTTCGATCATCCCTGCACCTTGAATATGTTCATGAGTATAGAATCATGTCAAACTCAAATACATATTCATATCGATTCTCAATTAATCAATGATGACTCTAATGAAGAAATATTAGAAACTCTTTCTAATCTCCTTCCTGCTTTTGGTCAAAAAATTTTTTTTGAGTCATCTAGGATTGAGAATACACAGGATGTGATCTTCTCTTACTAGGAGTGATCGATTTCATGTTGACCTACTTACAACTTTCATACATACTCCACCATATCCAAAACATCCCGTACATACCTTAATATCATGCCTAGGTATGAATCAAAATATGGATTCATGTGCATAAGATTTCATGATGATCTCAGGTCTAAGGATCACTTGCACAATCTCACTTAGAGAACCATCTTTGATATACAAGTAAGGCTTCCATAAGATGTTCTCTTTCATCGAGTCAATTCAGTAGACTCATTTCTCAAATAAGCATCCATATTTTTGTATTAGTATCTTACATAAATGGCTAATGAGATCTGCCACCCTCTTCATTGAGCATACATAGGATGTACTAATCTATCTGGAACATTGATCTCCGACTCAATTCTCCTACGATTAAAAATATTTAAGATTAAGATTTTAGAATTTTAGATCTTACCAGCATGACCCATTCATGTCTCCTAAAATCATTGTCCTAATTTTTAAAGTTCATCATTATCTTAATCATAATAAGATACAGCTAAAATGATAAATCAATATCTTAAATTTATTACATGAGTTAGAAAATTGCAAAAAAAGTCACATCGCAACACACTTATGATTGGCTTATAGGGCACTCTTCTTTCAATCTCCCACTTGCACTAAAGCCAATCGCCTTTGTATCTTATGCAATCATGATGGCGATCAAATAGCTGCTGTGGTATGGTCTTAGTGAATGGGTCTACTATATTATTTTTTGTATTTACTCGTTCCAAGATAACATCTTATCTTTAATGAGATGGAAACATCTGAGGATGTACTTGGATTTTTGATGAGATCTAGATTTCTTAGATTGAATAACGGCCCCAGTGTTATCACAATTGAGTGGCATCAGTTCTTCAATCTTAAGAACGACTCCTAAATTCATGATAAACTTCTTCATCCAGACAGCTTCCTTGATGGCTTCACTAGTAGCGATGTACTCTGCCTCAGTGGTTAAGTTAGCTACTGTCTGCTGTTTGGAACTCTTCCAACTCACTGCTCCATCATTTAAGGTAAACACGTACCCTGATATTGATTTACTATCATCCGAATTAGATTGAAAACTAGAATCTGTATATCCCTCTAGTTTCAACTTTGATCCTCCACCATATATGAGAAAAATATCTTTAGTCCTTCTTAGATCCTTCAAAATATTTTTCACAGCTTTCTAATGATCCTCTCCTAGATCAGCCTGAAATCTACTAGCTACACCTAAAGCATAAGCTACATCAAACCTGGTACATAGTATGGCATATATAATAGATCCTGTAGTCGAAGCATAAGGGATTTTGTTCATCCTCTTCCTCTCTTCTGGTGTCTTAGGATATATTTTTTTAGAGAGACGATATCATGACTTGCAAGTAGGTAACCTCCTTTACTTGCCTCCATATTAAACTTCTTTAATATGAGATCTATATACCGTGACTGGGATAAGCCTAACATCCTTTTAGATCTATCTCTATAGATCTTTATACCCAGTATATAGGATGCTTCATTCAAGTCTTTCATGAAAAATTTATTCGATAGCCAAATCTTGATCGATTGCATCATTGAGATATTATTTCTAATGAGCAGTATGTCATCGATATACAGAATCAAGAAGACAACAGCACTCTCACTTGTCTTCTTATACACACATGGTTCATCCTTATTTTTGATAAAGCCAAACTCTTTGACTGTTATATTAAATTGGATGTTCCAGCTCTTCGAAGCCTGCTTCAATCTATAAATGGATCTTATCAGTTTGCATACTTGATTTGCCCTCTCACTTGAGATAAATCCCTCTGATTGAGTCATATAGACCTCTTCCCTTAGATTACCATTGAGGAATGCAGTCTTGATGTCCATCTGCCAGATCTTATAATCATAGTATGCCACTATAGCAAACAAAATTCTGATGGATTTGAGCATAGCCACTGGTGAAAAGGTTCATCATAGTCAATTCCTTGTCTTTGTCTGAAACCTTTCACCACTAACCTAACTTTGTAGGTTTCTACTTGACCATCTACTTCGATATTCTTCTTGAAGATCTACTTGCATCCTATTGGGGTCACACCCTCAGGTGCATCAATCAAGGTCCACACTTGGTTGGTATACATCGAGTCCATCTCAGATTTCATGGCTTCTAGCCATCTGTCTGAGTTTCTACTCATAACAGCTTTCGAATAGGTCATTGGATCATTATCCTAAATGATGTTGATCGAATTATCATTCTCAATAATAAAATCATATCTTAAAAGTGCTTAACGCACTCTATCTAACCTTCGGACAGGAGGTGTGTGCTATGGATATACCTCATCTTTGGGTATTTTTGATTGAGGATCTTCTTGTGGTTCAACCATAGGTATTTCTGGATCGATTTGTAGATTCTAAACTTTTGTAAGTTTAATATTTCTCCTACTGCCTCCTTCTTGGATGAATTCATTTTTCAAGAAAGTGGCATGCCTACTAACAAACACCTTTTATTTAGTAGGGTGGTAGAAGTAGTATCCATTAGTTTTCTTAGGATACCCTACAAACTTACACTTATCTGATCTAGCACTAAATTTATGTCCAAAAATATTTTTGACATAAGCAGGACAGCCTCAAATCTTAAGATGTTTAAGATTAGGCTTCCTTCCCTTTCATATCTCATATGGTGTGCTTGCAACAGACTTTGAAGGCACCCTATTTAATATATATGTGGCAGTCTCTAGGGCATATCCCTAAAAAGATATTGGGAGATTAGTGAAGCACATCATGGACCGCACCATATCCATCAAAGTGCGATTCTTCTTTTCCATTACACCATTTAATTAGAGTGTATAAGGAGAAGTTCATTCAGAAAGAATATTTTTTACTTTTAAGATGATCAAAAAATTTACTAGATAAGTATTCTCCTCCTCGATCAGATCGAAGAATCTTGATATTTTTTTTAGTTTATTTTTCGACCATACTTTGATACTCCTTGAACTTATCAAAGGTTTCAAATTTTTATTTCATAAGATACACATGTCCGAACCTTGATAAATCATCTGTAAAGGTAGTAAAATAAGAGTATCTTCCTCTGGCTTGAGTTGTCATCGATCCACATACATCTATATGTACTAGGACTAACAACTCACTCATCCTCTCTCTATATTCAGAAAATAGAGTCTTGGTCATCTTACCCATGAGACAAGATTCACAAGTTTCTAATGATTCATAAGCATATGGATTAAAGAGTTCTTCTTTGTATAACTTGTTAATCCTTGATTCACTAATATAACCAAGGCGACAATATCAGAGATATATGATATTTACATCTTCTCTCTTTCTTTTCATATTTCTTTCAATATGAAAAATATTTTTATTGAATGTAAGAATTAAAAGATTGTTATCAATATAACCGCTGTCATAAAATTTATTAGAAAAGAAAATGAAGCATCCATTTCCCGTTAGCCTTATTTCATAACCTTATTTTAATAACAAAAGGTATAGAAATAATATTTCTAATGACCTTTGGTATGTAATAATAGTCTTTTAATTCTAAAATTTTATTTAAAGGTAAATCAAGCATGCAAGTTTTCATAGCCTCTGCGCTATGAACTCTCCACTTGCGCCATAAAGCTCAAGGTCATCTTTTTTCAGACTTTTGATATTCTATAGTCATTGTAATGAATTACAAATATACGATCTACAGGCGGTATCCAATACTCAAGTATCTGAATCTAAGCCACCTAATAAAAAATAAGTCTGTATCATATACACACCTTTTGGTGCTATGCTTGCACTTTGCTTCAAGCTTGCAAGATTATTCTTGCAATTATACTTCCAATATCCAAATTTGCCGCAAATAATTTTCATGGGGACTTTTTTTGCCTTCTCTTTTTTATTGACCGATCTAATATCAAGAATATCCAGAATATTAGAGTTCATCTCCAATACGAATCTATTTTGCAAGTTCCTCAATCAATCCACATAGTTTGGATTGGTCAACGTAATTTCATACAGTGAAAATAAAGAAGCCATAATGTAGACTTAAATCTATATAAATAGTATAAACAGACCACTCATGTTTGACATGTATAACTAGATGAGATCTTTTAAAACTAGTTATGTCTTCTACTATTTTATCGGATATCATAGCCCTCTCCTATGGTAAACGAGATATATTCTATATTTATCTTAGTGAAACTATGACCCTAATTTTTTATAATGATCTTGTGTTGACACAATAAACTCTTATGAGTTCATAGGTAGGAAACTCTTTCCAATTGCATCTCATGCAATTCTCAATATTTTATCTTGACCTCTAAAATATTATTAGCTTTGTGTTAATACAAGAAGTTATAATATTTTAGTTAAGTAAGACCCTTCATTTCGATACAGTCAAAATCGAATATAACTGCCCTTGTGGTAACACAACAAAGCAGTACATCCAAAATTATCATAAGTATCTTTTATGCATCAAGATTATGTTATACCAATCTTTATGACAAGCCTTATGATAACACAACAAGCTAGCCATAGTTTATGATGTAACATTAACCTAGTATGAAGGAAGGTCCCTAGTAGTGTTTAAAATACTGAGCTATCTCTATTCAAGATTCGAACTAATCTAACGGGCTAGAAAAGTGTTAAGATTGATGAGGATCCCCCCGTTGCTTTTTTTAGACACTAATAAAATTGGTTAGGACAGCAACGGAATTAATTAAATAACCACACCACTTGAAACACTCCTTAGACACCAATTGATTAATCAATTCAAAAAATAGATCAGATACTAATTCACAATACTACAACTTAATATGATATTTATGAAGACTTTAATGGTCTCAAGTACATCCTAATTCAATCAATCACAATGATGCACTATTATAATTGTATCTTAACAATCATAACAACTAATCATGATATCTATTCATATCTCTAAGATATGAAATCATAATCATACAACATGATTATAACTAAGCATCTCAAGCATATCATATATACATGAAGTTCTAATAACATGCATGAATATAAAATACTCTTTTTGTGGTTCTTCTTCTTGGAACATTATAGTGGCACCCCTACATGCCATGAGAATACCCTATGAAATAGGAAGAGAGGGTCTTTAAATCCTATTTGCTCTTATGACTGGATGGCCTAATGATGAACCTCAATTAGAGTACTAAGCTATTAAGAAAGATTCTGTACATACATCATGTATTTTATATTTAAAACATATCTCTAAGACATGCTAGGATTTGGATATTCAATCGGATTCAACCCTTGATCTGACTTGAACCAAACCAAAAACCTATGCTTGATCATAATCAAGACAATCTTTAACCTTTGATTATATAGATCAAGATAGATTCTGATACTACTATTGGGTTTCAGTGTCACAGTAAAAAGACTAGGTGTTTAAAATTTTTATTCAAAACATCCGATGCACCAGAAACCCTAATGTCCAGAAATCTTTGACTATATCAATCAAAGTACAATAAATATAAATTTAAATCAGAAGAATACCTATAGTGCTAATCTAATTTTTATGAGATGTCCAAGTATCCGCCCTTCAATGGTGATCCACATGAAAATTGAACCAAAGATAGTATTCCTTCTTCACCTTGCTCCAAGAGTTCCAGCCTCTAGAACTCGACTAGTCCTGTACTGGTCAGGTTTCTTCAAGAACTTGACTCCATCCTTTTAGAACCCTCCTTTAAACTTCTAATTCTTCTTTTTTTGGACCTTCACACCTCTTGTTAGGATCAGATAAAGCTTTGTCTTAAATCCCAAAGCCTTGTCTTAAAACTAGGATGGTTTGTAAGAAAGAAAGGAGAGCAACGGAGACAAAATTGGAAACTTGATCTGAATCCACCGGACACCCAGCACCCAGGCCAATTTATAGCCACTAGAGGGATAATAAAAGAGAGGGACATACCCCACAAAAAAATATTATCTGATCTGATTATCAAAGATAAGAGTTCCTTCAAGCAAAAAGACTTTTATCAATGGTATGTCGATCAGCACCCTTTTTTGCATGTGCGACCAGAGAAGGGATATTTTTACATCCCTTATTAAATCATAAAAATCCACAAAAATTATGTGGATGGGAGATTCAATCTTAATCTCAGATCACCTAATAAGGAGATCAAAAAATCCATGAAAAGAAGTGATCCTCGCACCTCTACATGCAAGTGCTGATCACCACATGCATGCACTTGTGAGGAAGATTCTAGCATCTGTTTGGCCATCTGATAAGATAGAAAAAATTTTAAAAAAATCATCAAAAGTATATTATCAAATGTGGAACATTATCACAAAAAATAATTTCAATTTGAAAGCATTTGGTTAGGAGAAGGACTCTCTAAAGCACGGAGAGACGTGATGCTTCTGTACGTGCGCAAGAGACCCTTCTCGTTTCTAATTTTTTTCTACCCCAAAAATTCCAAAAAAAAATTATCTCATACTTTGAGATATGCTCCAGAGGATGGAGGGTGATGTGGGATATCACACGTATCTTAATCACACATATGCTCCAGAACACCCGATACATGTCTTAATGCTATGCCTGAGTATGAACCAAATATGAGTTCATATGCACAAGATTCCATGGTGATCTCAAGTCTAAGAATCACTTACACAACTCTCACTTAAAGAACCATCTTTGATATGCAGGTAAGACTTTCATAAGATATTCTCTTTCATCGAATCAATTCAGTGACTCATTTTTTAAATGAGCACTCACATCTTTGTATTAGTATCCCACACAAGTGGCTAGTGAGATTTGCCACCCTCTTCATCGAGCATACATAGGATGTACTAGTCTATCCAGAATATTGGTCTCCAACTTAATGCTCCTATAATTAGAAATATTTAAGATTAAAATTTTAGGATGTTAGGTCTCACCAGTATGACCCATTCATATCTCCTAAAACCATTATCCTAATCTTTGAAGTTCATCATTATCTTAATCATAATAAGATGTAGTTAAAATGATGAATCAATGCCTCAATATTATTACATGAGTTGAAAAATTACAAAAAAAAATTTCATCATAACACACTTGTGATTGGCTTATAGGGCACTCTTCTTTCACTTTACTGTATTAATTAATCTACTAACTATGTAAATTAAATTGCTTATCAAACAAAATTTTGCCAAAGAGTCAAGATAACTTGTCATACCTCCGACCCAAGATCGTGGATTGGGGGTTATGGCAACCGCTGCATACTTATGAAGAACTCTCTCTACAAGTATGCAGGATATTTTAAAAATAATATCAATGCATCATAGTGAAAATCATAATAAATTTAGTCTAAAATCAACATACATCAATTACACTTCAAATAAAAATTCTATAAAAACATCATGATAAATCTATATTGTCGATTCTCACTTCTAGTTCACTCTCAAAATAGTATCCATGTTTGTAATTAAGAACCTGAATCTGAAAAATGAAAAGAGAGGTAATACACTCGATAGCCCAGTAAGTGATGAATATCTTAACTAGATATTTTAGATATTATATAATATTCAAAAATAATAAAATAAATAAATATAAGAATATATTTCATGCTAAGTCAAAGCAAATCAAATCCTTTCAAACATTCATATACAAATATAATCATAAATTAAATTTAAATCAAAACATGCATAGCTTAACAGCCTTGACTAGCCAATGTTTAACCCCCATTGATGGGATCGAAAATCAATGCACTATCCCCATTGATAAGGTCGAAAATCAATGCACAACTTTCATTGGCAGGGTCAAAAACCAATGTATGACCTTCATTGGCAAAATCAAAAACCAACATATAACCCCTATTGGCAGGATGAAAAACCAATGTATAATCTCCATGGATGGGATCCACTGAAGATAGTAAGGCTGAAAACACAAATTTGATCCATATCAAATACTTTTGCAAGATAATATATAGGTTTCATATTATTTCAGAAGTTACTTTCTATTCAAAACACAGTTTCATAAATAATACATAATTCAACAACTAATATTTACTTTCAAAATAAATATGAAATATCTCAAAAAAATAGTTCATTACTTACCTCTTTTTTCAGAACATTGAATGGATAGATTCAATCAAATCTTGAAAGCACCCTTTAGAATCTATTATTTATATTTATATTCTTACATTAATTTTAATTCATAATTAAATCAAAATAATATTTTCAAATCAAAGCCTCCCCATCGAAATCAACTCACACTCAAAAAATGGATCAGATTCATAAATCATATAGAGAGAGAATATCAAAGAAAATAAGCTAATTAGTGATACAATTCGACAATCCGATCGGTCTAATCAAGATGATTTATTCAAATCATGATTGAATTAGTTTATAGATGATTCAAAATAAATCATAGATGGTCAAATCTAATGGTATCTAAATTTGATCAAGATGGATATCGGTACGCTGTCCTCTAACCGTAGATCAGGACTTTCTTTGCTGGGATCGGATCAAAATCATTAAAAAAAAACTATTCATTGGCTAATCTAAGAGAGATGACTTCTTGAGAGAGAAATTTATCAAGAGAAAAAAAAACTTAGAGAGAGAAATAGAGAAAAAGTAAAACTTCTAGAGAGAGAAAGGTGAAATTCATATTCAGAGTAAGGAGAGAGAAGAGAGAAACTCTCTCCCTCCTTTCTTTTTCTTACTTTTTTTTTTGTTCTATGCTTTAAAATCTATGAAGTTACTAAGATTATGAATTGGGGTATCACATTCTCTCTCTCTAAAAAGAAATTTCATCCTCAATTTTTTTTCTTGCTCAGATCCTCAAATTTTTTTACTTGGGATTCATAGTATAAATCTCATCCTCAAACTTTTTGTTATTTTAATTCTTGATGCAATTTCATCATTAAATTATTTCGTAAAGAAAAGATCAATATCTCAAGAGTAGATTTGGATCAAAAGCATTTATTTCTTATAATCAAAATCAGTATCCTAATTCTTGATAAAGATATCATTATTTAATCAATCTCCCATAAGATCATGAATAAAAATTATAATACTTTCGATAGATAAACATTCAAGTACAACATCTAAGATCGATAAACAATCTCGCATTCTTTCTAATTGATAAAGAAACATATACTTCGAATCTCAAAGAAAATAAATATTTCAAATCCAAGATCAACAATAAATGATCCACTCATCTCAGCTTATGATGCTAAAATTTTTTTTAGCATGGTAGATAGAAGATCTGCTCATAAAAATTACATAGCAATATCCAACATTATCAAAAATATTATCCTTTCCATTATCAGTGAATTTTCTTTACGATAAATATCATATCATATCATCTATAAAAAAAATTAATTCAAAGAATCAATATTGCTATCTAGCTCAAAATAATCAGATCATCATGCTTCCACTGCACACTCTGATTCAAATCTATCAATATACTTGTGTCAAATTTAAATTTTTAAGTTATGTCATAATTAATATAAGTCATCATCCTAATGTCCCTACACTCATGTCTGACCACCTACACTTATGTCTGATTCTATATTTTATAATTTATCTACTTATACTCTGATACGATATTAATTACTCTACTCTCGACCTGAGACCGTGGATAAGGGGTCATGGCAATCGTCATATACTTATAAAGAACTCTCTCCACAAGCATGCAAGGCAATCCAAAAATGATATCAATACATCACAGCAAAATCATAATAAATTTAGTCCAAAATCAACTTACATCAATTACACCTCAAATAAAAATCCTATAAAAATATCATGATAAATCTATATTGTCGATTCTCACTTCTAGTTCACTCTCAAAATAGTACCTATGTCTGTAATTAAGAATTCAAATCTAAAAAATAAAAAGAGAGATAATGAGCTTAATAGCCCAGTAAGTAATGAATATCTTAACTAGATATTTTAGATATTATATAATATTTAAAAATAATATCATGAATAAACATAAGAACATATTTCATGCTAACTTAAAGCAAATCAAATCCTTTCAAACATTCATATATAATTATAATCATAAATTCAATTCAATTCAAAACATACATAGCTCAATAACCTTGACTACGGCCAACATTTAACCCTCATTGGTGAGGTCGAAAATCAATGTACCATCCTCATTGGTAGGGTCGAAAATCAATGCACAACCTTCATTGGTAGGGTCAAAAACTAACATATAACCCCCATTGGCAGGGTCAAAAAATCAACATATAACCTTCATTGGTAGGATTAAAAATCAACATATAATCTTTATTGACGGAGCCCACTGAAACATAGTAAGGCTAAGAGCATAAATTCGATCCATATCAAACATTTTTGTAAAATAACATATAGGTTTCGTAATTCCACTAAACATATGTATAATCAATAAATTATATTATTTTAAAAATTATCTTCCATTCAAAATATAGTTTCATAAATCATGCATAATTCAGGAACTAATATTTGCTTTCAAAATAAATATAAAATATCTCCAGAAGATAGTTCATTACTTACCTCTTCAGAACATTGAACGGATAGATTCTATCAAATTCTAAAAGCACCCTTTAGAACTTATTATTCATAATTATATCCTTATATTAATTCTAATTCATAATTAAATCAAAATAAAAATTTTCAAATCAAATACTCCACATCGAAATCAACTCACACTCAAGAAATGGATCAGATTCATAAATCATATAGAAAGAGAAATATCAGAGAAAATTGGCTAATTAGTGATATAGTCTGACAATCCAATCAGTCTAATCAAAATGATTTAATCAAATCATGGTTGAATTAGTTTATAGATGATTCAAAATAAATCATAGGTGATCAAATCCAATGTATCTAAATTTGACCAAGCTGGGTGCCGGCACGCTATCCAATGACCGCAGATCAAGACTCTCTTTGCTAGGATCAGATTAGAATTATTAAAAAAAATTTCTTCACTGGCTAGTCTAAGAGAGATAACTTCTAAAGAGAGAAATCCATTAAGAGAGAGAAAATTCTAGAGTGAAAAAGTAAAATTTTTAGAGAGAGAATATAGAGAGAGAAAATAAAACTTCTAGAGAGAGAAAGGTGAAATTCATATTTAAAGTAGGGAGAGGGAAGAGAGAGAAATTTTTTCTCTCTCCTTTCTTTTTCTTACTTCTTTTTTTTGTTCCATGCGTTAAAATCTGTGAAGTTACTAGGATTATAGATTGAGATATCATATTCTCTCCTCCTCAAAAGAAATTTTATCTTTAAAATTTTTTCTTGCTCAGATCCTCAAAATTTCTTACTTAAGATTCATAGTTCAAATCTCATCCTCAAATTTTTTATTATTTTAATTCTCGATATGATTTTATCATTAAATTATTTCATAAAGAAAAGATCAATACCACAAGAGTAGATTTGGATCAAAAGCATTTATTTCTTTTAATCAAAATCAATGTTCCAATTCTAGATAAAGATATCATTACCAACTCTTGACTTAATCAATCTATCACAAGATCAAGAACAAAAATTACTATACTTTCGATAGATAAATATTCGAGCATAACATCTAAGATCGATAAACAATCTCTCATTCTTTCTAATCGATAAAAGAACATATGCTTCAAATGTTGAAGAAAAAAATATTTTAGATCCAAGATCAACAATAAATGATCCACTCATCTTCAACTTAAGATGCTAAAAATTTTCTAAGCATGGTAGATAGAAGACCTACTCATAAAAATTACATAGCAGCATCCAACATTATCAAAAATATTATCCTTTCCATTATCAATGAATTTTCTTTACGATGAATATCATATCATATCATCTATCAAAAAAAAAAATTAATTCAAAGAATCAATATTGGTATCTAGCTCAAAATAATCAGATCACCATGCTTCCATTGTATACTCTGATTCAAATCTATCAATGTACTTGTGTCAAATCTAAATTTATAAGTTATGTCATAATTAATATCAGTCATCATCTCAATGTTCTTAATGTCTATCCACCTACACTCATATCAGATTTTATATTTCATAATTTATCCACTTATACTCTGATACTATATTAATTGCTCAACCATTGCTCCGAGATCATAGAACAAGGGTCATGACAACTGTTGTATACTTACGAAGAACTCTCTCCACAAGCATACAAGGCATTCCAAAAATGATATCAATACATCACAGCGAAAATCATAACAATTTTAGTCCAAAATCAACTTACATCAATTACACCTCAAATAAAAATCCCATGAAAATATCATGATAAATCTATGTTGTTGATTCTCGCTTCTAGCTTACGCCCAAAATAGTATCCATGTCTGTAATTAAGAATCTGATTCTGAAAAATAAAAAGAGAGGTAATGAGATTGATAGCCTAGTTAGTAATGAATATTTTAACTAAATATTTTAGATATCATATAATACTCAAAAATAATGCCATGCATAAACGTAAGAATATATTTCATGCTAAGTCAAAGCAAATCAAATCCTTTTAAAAATTTATATATAAATATAATTATAAATTTGATTTGAATCAAAACACACAAAGCTCAACAGCCTTGACTATGGCCAACATTCAACCCCCATTGGTGGGGTCAAAAATCAACTTAAAATTTGTGAATTTACTAGGATTATGGATTGGGGTATCACATAACTAAATTAATTTTCAAAATTCTAAGTCAAGATAACTTCTAAAATCTCAAAA